>NW_020664420.1:66448753-66469011 GCF_002925995.2 Terrapene triunguis | reverse complement strand
CCCCCATGGGGGGGGGGCGGCCGGAGGCTTTTTCGCCTGGGGCGGCGAAAAAGCCGGAGCCTGCCCTGCTGATTCCATTAAATTTATTGGAATATTCCTGAATAATGTAAGGTAAGCAAGAGAGGCAGAAGCATGTAAAAAAAGAGGTAAACAAAGATAAAAAAAATACTAGGAGGGAATATATTGGCTTTCGTTTCTACTTAGTCATTTTATAATTATAGGTTGAAAAAGAACTGGACAGTGTAATTTGTGGCCCGCCGCTGGAGAACAAGTAATATAGTTAGCTCTCGATTTAAAAAAAAAGGGAGATTTTCAAAAAAGACACCTGAGGGATTTAGAAGCATAAGCCCATTGACTTGTGCTCCTAAATACACTACCACGCCATTTCAGTCCTTTGCCTCTCTGCCAAGTGATGTGCTGATGGCAGATCTTGCAGACTCCTGGGAGTCCCTTGCTATACATTCTGCCATGAAAATGAAGGAAACGTTCACATTATTTCCCTGCCTCTGATGGAGTACACACCTCTCTGCTGTCTTCTCTGGGGTTCATAAAATACTTCTGGAAGAGCACTTTTTGGCATTTGGAATGTACCAAATATCGAATTGCCAGGGTTTTGTATTTTAAAAAGGGGTCCTGAAAAAGGATACTCAAGATTGCCTCTCAAACACACAAACTCCTGGTGCACAGGATTGTGGAGATGAATGTTTGTTGGAGCTCAGCATTAAACTATTAGTAAGACATAATTGCTACCCTGTGTGATGGTGGATATCTGAATGTTTTAACTGGGTGCACTGGCATCAATGTATTTCAGAAAACCCAAACAGCCAAATGGAAGTCACATTTGATTGTTACTACCTATGGGACAGATCTCAACCAGTGAGCTTGGAGGTGAAAGACTCCATGTCTTATCATTCTTGTAAGCCTGAAAGAGGTTATTAAACTAAAACTTTCTGTAGAGACTGCATAACATTGCAGCATTTACTAAAAAATAGATAACTATGACTGTTGATACAGAATTAGGCTGCCTGGCAATTTACAAGATAAAACATTGCCAGTTTATACCAATTTGGTACATAGTTGTAAATTCATGTGTTATCTGGTAATTTTTCAGTTGGCCTATGCATTTCCCCCACAAATCCTAGAATCTCTATTCCCTTCTCCCCCAAGTTTAATCCATGCACCCAACCCTCACAGCCTGCCATCCTGCAAAGTGAGATGGGCTAGACAGAACTATTTTTAAAGCTTAGTGATACCACTCCTACATAGACTGAAGGGATCACTGTAGAATCACCCACCCACCTACACCCCATATAATACGTCACTTTAAAGTACTGTATGAGTTAGTAAAGTATCTTGTTTGTTTTAAACTAAGGTCAGCCTGGAATAAAGAGGGCCTAAATCAAAACCCCAAGATCTACTCTGAACTCCAGATCCAGACACTAACAGGCTACCTCAAAACCTTGGATCAAAACACTCCTGAATGCAGGTGTTAAAATTCTTGATCCATATCCAAACTTGTCCACATTTTAGAATGTTCAGATTCAGTGTTGAGATTCAGCTCATTAGAGAGAAATTTAAGCTGCAGACTTTTATTTGAACCTCAATGTGGAGTTTTTGTTCAGGTCTCCTATTTCACTCTGAATATATGCTTCTTTCATCATTTGCATAGTCAAACCATTTAAGTATATGTGAACTAAGACACTTTTTTGCCTAGTTAGTACATCTGAAATCAGTATAGTACATTAACCCATCAGCATTCTGAGGAAGTGGATGAGGGAGATGCAGCAGTATGCACTCTGTGCTGCCCTGAGCTGTAGAGCACTTTCTGCTCCTCCTTCACTCTGTGCAAGCGTAATCCAGTAACTATGAAAGGCACACAAACCTTAAAGCACTAGAGATATTAAAATGTTATTCTCTGATAAGTGACTTACCACAGATGCACCTCTCCCAGTCTGTGTACTGCCAAGCCAAGGCATGTTGATAGGGGTGCCAGGATTGCTGTGTGTATAAGGTGTAGTACCCTGAACATTTGCCAGGTCATCACGAGCATGTATAACCAAGAAGTCATCAGACCTATAAATGCAACATTAGTAACCAGAGTGCTGATTAGACAGATTTTTGAAATAAAGCATTGAATTACTATTGATTAGTTAGTAGAACCATAACCAAATTGCAAGAGCTACTCAAATAAAAATGGAATAAATATACCCTTTAGCCTCCACTTCTGTGTCATCATCAACCCAGGTGTAGATTTGTGTAGCTAGAATCCCAGAAACATCTAGTTCTTGAATGTCATGGCTGGAAGCTATTGCAATGCAGTTCCTGTTTGCCTGAAGAACAGTTACAAAAGAATGAATTTAAAAACAACAGTTTCCCAGAATGGATCTTTAATTTTACTGTTGTCCTTTTGCTGGTACAATCATTTGTAAACAAACATCTAGCTAGCCAATTTGCAGGTGCCCACATTTGTGTGTGCATATCATACAGGTGTCTACATTCTATTGGGTCTACAACTGTGTACAAAAAGTTGCAGTGATGGAGCCGAAATCTCTTCGAAAGTTTGTCCCCTTATGCTTGCCAGGCAAAATTACACATTCATGTTACTGTATTTATAAGCCCCTTCCTCCCAGGAAGCTTGAGTTCCTTCTTACCTGTCTCCTTGTGGGAAGGTTAAACAGGTTATTGATTTAAGTTCTTATACAGCAACATTTATAGCTGAGTGCCTTGCAGATGTATCGGAGTGAACACAAAAGCGCTCTCACATTCTCTCTTCCTCCCACCCCCTTCTCTCTATACAGTAGAGCTCTATTCTTCAATTGGCAGCCTGTGGCCCAGATCCAGCCCATGAGGACATTCCATTTCACCCATCACCGAGCATTAGCTGTCCCTTCATGCCTACTGGGAAGCAGCAGCCAGAGCTTCTCAGGAAGCAGCAGAGGTCTCCCCATTTCCCCTCAGAAACTGAGCAGGCTGCAGCCAATTCTTACTGGGAAAGCGGGAGGAGCAGAAAGAGCTCTACAGCTCAGGGCAACTCCATTTTCCTTCCCTCCAACTCTCCTGTGAGCAGAGATGGCTCGTCCGCTCCTCCCACCTCCCTCCCTGTAAAAGAGGAGAGTGAAGAACACTTGGAATTGGCACCCCTGCCTTGACGGGGAAGAGGGACCCCACTGCAGTCCCCCTGGCCTGGGAAAGGAGAGGTGAAGAACCCCAGTAGAAGCAGAAGTGAGGCTGTAGAAGCCAGAGTTTATCAGCGGTTGGGAGCTTGTTGGGCTGGGCAGATGAGGACTGGGGGCTTAATTGATGGGAGCTGAGACTATGCACTTCAGTTTATTTTTCTGCTGTTTACTGTCATGCCATGTATTTAATTTAGAAACTTTTCATTTATATTTAGACATACTGGAACTAGATTGTTGATACATTTCCACTTTCAGAAGTACACTTTTAATCAGGCACTTAATCAGAAGCTTATGCAACATAAAAGCACATCAATTATTGATTGCTTCATTAGTTTACACACATCATGTAGTCAAGTTTTTTTGGGGGGGCAGGAGGGGAGAAGAGAAGATGGTGCAAGCGAGTGTCAAAATTTCAGGCAATAAGAAAGGAAAATTAGCTGTCCATTTATTTATTTAAATTCTAATATTAATTTAAAAGTTTTAACAGAATATTAATAGTATGCTGTTTAACTAGCATTACAGTGTATTAGTATAGTTATTTGCAAGATTTCATTGAATATTGTCTACTGGCATGCTTAAGCTTTTATTTTGTAATTAATAAATACAATCTAGCACACCACTCTTGAAAGGTTGTGATCCCTGGCCAGTGGCAGACTCACTGGAGAGCAAACACCTTGAGAGCCCTTTGGCCTGCCAAAATTTGGCCATTACCTTATTCAACCCCCCAGAAAATGTAACTGAATACCACTGCAGCAGAGAATTATGTGGTTAGACCCAGAGAAGACCATCATTCCTCCATCTTTTCCCCACTATAACTCCTCCCTTCCTCTTGCCTGAGGAGGGGATGCTGATGCTGAGGGTCAGCAGAAAAGTAAAGCACCCATCTCTTCCTCTCTCCAACTGCTGCTCCTCTGTGCTAGCGACCAGGAGCAGCAAAGACGGGAGTTTAGAAAGGGAGTTCTTTGGGTGAACAAAGAGCAACAGGAGCAACTACGTGACTCTTGGGCTGAGTTTGTTGGGGTGGGCTGTTTACGGAGCCTAGAAGCCTGCCAGGCACAGCTGACAGCTTCCTAACAAGGCTCTAGCCTGCTATCCTTTTATCCTTAATCCCTTTTTGATTCCTTTGTCGGGAGGCAGGACTAATTTAGGGAGAATAGAGGTTTAAAAAATCAGTTTATAAGCGACCAGAAGAGGTAGCAAACAGGAGCAGCAAACAAGGAAATTTTGTGGGGGGAGCTCAGAGGAGGAGCATGAGAGCCAGCTACACCTAACAAACATTCTCTAAACTTAGGCCAATAACACCCCTGTCAACACACACACACAATCCAGTGCAAGAGTAGAAATAATGCAGGCAGAAGTCCAGCAGGAGAGAGGGGGCTATCCAGTTTATTGCACTGAATGAAGCGTGTAAGATTATCTGTCTTGTGGCCCGGTGGCATATCTGTGCATTCAATGCAAGCAAGTCATGGCCCTCAGAGACCAAGTATGGGCCCCTGAGATTAGAGTGGCTGAACTGAAGGAGCTATGGGAGACAGAGTTACACAGATGAGATTTTCAGGGACACAGAAGAGCCTAAGGAAAGGGATAGATAATAAAACAGAAAATATCATAATGCCACTATATAAATGCATAGTAGGTCCACACCTTGAATTTTGTGTGCAGTTCTGGTCGCCTCGTCTCAAAAAAGATATATTAGTATTGGAAAAAGTACAGAGAAGGGCAACAAAAATGACTAAGGGTATGGAAAAGCTTCCATATGAAGAGAAGTTAGAAAGACAGACTGTTCGGCTTGGAAAAGAGATGACTGAGGGGTGAGTCTACAACAGGGGTGGGCAAACTTTTTGCCCTGAGGGCCACATCTGGGTATGGAAATTGTATGGTGGGCCATGAACGCTCACGAAAGTGGGGGTTGGAGTGTGGGAGGGGGTGAGGGCTTCGACTGGGGGTGCGGGCTCTGGGATGGGGCCAGAAATGAGGAGTTTACGGTGTGGGAGGGGGCTCAGGGCTGGGGCAGGGGTGCAGATGGGAGGGTGAGGGCTCTGGCTGGGGGGGCAGGCTCTGGGGTGCAGGAGGGTGGGACCAAGGAGTTCAGAGGGCAGAAGGATGGTCAGGGCTGGGGCAGAGGGTTGTGGTGCTGGAGGGGATATGGGGTGCAGGCTCCGGGCAGCGCTTACCTCAAGCAGCTCCCGGAAGCAGTGGCATGTCCCTGCTTTGCAGAGGCACGGCCAGGAAGCTCTGCACGCTGCCCTGTCCGCAGGTACCGCCCCTGCAGCTCTCACTGGTCTTGTTTGCCGACCAATGGGAGCTGCGGAGGCGGCGCTTGGGGTGTGGGCAGAGCCCCCTGGCTGCCCCTACACATAGAAACTGGAGAGGGAACATGCTGCTGCTTCCGGGAGCTGTGTGGAGCCATGGCACCTGTGGAGCGGGGAAAGCCCTGGACCCCGCTCCCCGGCAGGAACTCTAGGGCCAGATTAAAACGTCTGAAGGGCCCGATGCGGCCCCCGGGCCATAGTTTGTCCACCCCGGTCTACAACATCTTGAATAGTGTGGAGAAAGTGAATAACAAAGTGTTATTTACACCTTCACACAACACATGAACCAAGGGTCACTCAATGAAATTAATAGGCAGCAAGTTTAAAACAACCAAAAGTAAGTGCTTCTTCACCCAGTCACCTGTGGAACTCATTGCTAGAGGGTGTTGTGGAAGCCAAAAGTGTAAGTGGCCAATCCCAGGTGCTTCAGATGGAATGAACAGAACAGGTAATCATGAAGTGATCCATCCCCTGTCGCCCATTCCCAGCTTCTGGCAAACAGAGACTAGCAACACCAAATTGCCCCGTTCTGTGAATTCCCTCAGAAGCATCTGGCACCAGCTATGGTCGGAAGACAGAATACTGGGCTAGATGGACCACTGGTCTGACCCAGTATGGCTGTTATGTTTTGTACAGTAAGGCACGAAGAACCAGGAGTGGGAGCACTGAGTGCAGCAAGGAAGGGAGCTGCTGCAAGTTTAACCTCTAGCGACAGGGAGGAGGGCAGAGGAAGGAACATGGGGACAGTTCAAGCCATATTCAGACTGCTGGCAAGTGTGATATATTCTTACACAGTAAGAGTACTATCTATAAGAATAGTCTGAAGTATTATGTAATGAAATATGTCCAGTCTATTTTAAAACACAAAGTTACCTTTTCTTTATACTCACTTTATTGACTGCAAAGGCAGTAATGATGTCAGATTCTTTATGAATAATTCTTGCTTTACCTCCTGGATATCCCAGATCTGCTTCTATCTGTATTTAGGAAATAAAACCCATATTTCTGTAACTACAAGGCTTTGTTCAACTTTTAATTCATATTGCAAGCATAAAGGCCAAATACTAGACCATATATGATTATTACATAAATGTCTCAATAGCAAACATAATATGGTATATGCTAAGTAGGATCCTTAATTGAGTCTACTGGGAAAATTAAATGTTCTAAGTATTAATAGGTTTGGCTTCTTTTTATTGTATCAAGATTGCCATTTTGGGGGATTCTACAAGTTCTCATCTCAATCACACTTTTGTACCCCATTACCTTCCTTGAAATGCTGGAGAAGGATATGGACTGCACACGTACATGAGGATGTTGATAAAAAACCATCAGGCACTTCATTATGTTTACACTTAATTTTTTACTAAGGATCACAAGAGATCCATAAGGCCTTGTGAATATTTGATGCAACTTACTTCTTCGTATTTCAGCACTGAAGTAGATGAGATTGGCCAAGGGACTGCACGTGCAAGATCTAGTGCAGAGGAATAATTTGAAATTTCTGTCTTATTTTGCCCACCTGCCATCCATTCAACTATACAAATCTGCTGGGCTGTCTTGCACTTTTTCACATTGCAAAAATACACAAATTGAAGCAGCTGATAGAAAAAACTTCATTCCAAAGCTAAATCTTTGCTATCTAAGGTAATATTTGACTCTTTTAACTGATCTGCATTCAATTCTAAAGCAGAAATCACTTTACGAAGTATTTTAGCTATTTGTCAGGGTACTGCAAGATTCCAAAGAGGATTCTGTGATGGCACTGATAAAATTGAAAAATTCCCATGGGAACAAAACCATTACCACTGTAATGAGGTCATGAAGTGCTACTAAACATCAATGAGGACACAGAAATTAGGACCTGTATTTCAAACTTGAATTGGGTAAGTGCTCCAAAATATAACAAGTGCAAGGTTCCAGAACTGCTGTTTTCTGGCTTCTCTATCTCAGTTTATCAAATCTGAAGTCTTTACCAGTCTCAAAGGCATAAAGGCCTCATTCAGCATTGTACTAGTCCCTGTTAAACAAATGCAGAGATGTGGTCGCTAGTACCATGTGGTATCCAACTCCTTGGAACAGTGTATGTAGAAGCTTCCCTTCTCCTTTTACTCTCATAAATCCTAAGCTTTCAAAAGAGTACCGGTATTTTATTGTTTTAATTAGCTAGTTTTTCCAGAGTCTGTGCTTATCTTTGCTTCTCCTCTACCTCCACTGTTACTGTAAATGTGACACAGTTAACCAGATACTAAGTTTAGGATTTTCATATGCGCTGCAGTAAAAACAGTCTGCATTTTCCTTTCCTACTGTATACTGAGAAGATACTTGCACTGCTTATGTTACACCTGTAGTTATACTTTAAATATCTGGTGCAGTATGGAAGACAAAAGATGCCACTTTGAGTTTGGCCATTTTGCAGAGGTCACCTTTTAAATAAAGCTAAAACAGCCTTGAAGGTATGAAAAAAAAACAAGTCTATTCTTCAACTCTTACTGAAATATACAAAACAGAGTTATCTTAAATAGAAAAAATCCACATGAAAGGTTTATTCTTGATGTGCTCCCAATCATGAATTTAAAGGCATGATGAAAGGGTTGGTTCAGTGACCTCGTGGTAATACACGGCACTACTACAGTACAGTGGAGATTAGAATCTAAACCTCATTTGCTGGTCCATGCAGAAGTTACGTAATATTTTGGCAGAAAAAGTGTACTTCATGGTGTTACCAGGGTGCATTCCACTGATTCATTTGGGTGATAAATAGCACACTTTCCATAGATCCATATATTTTTAAGGTGAGGTGGAACCATTATGATAATCTGCATAACAGGCCACAGATCTTTCTGAATGAAGCCCAAAATTTCTGGTTGAGTGACAATATATCCTTTAAATACAGTCACCCAATTTTAATTTAAGGAAGATGCTGCCACAGCAGGAGCTCAATGCTACAAAAGAGGCAGAGATCCCACCGAAAGGCCTTTAATCCTGGTAAGGAAGGAGTAATCCTAGGGAACATGAAATACTGCTTTTAAGGATGAAACAATGCACTTCAATGTCTTGAAGTGACCAAGTCTTCTATTTCGATTCCTGAATCTTAGGCATGCTATGTTATGATAAGCAAACTATGGAAGAATTGTGACAGGTTGGGTAGCTTTTAGTGAAATGCTGCTCACCTGTGAAAATATATAAAAATGACTAAAACAGGCCTTTTTAATGGCGGGAGACAAAGTTTTATTGCTAATAATTGGGAATTAAGCATCAGTTAAATGGAATTCTTATCTGTATCAACAATCAAAACATTCATAATTGACATCCCCAAATCCACATTGTGAGGTATTAAAGTGATTAAGTGCAAAAATTGTGCTAAGTTACTGTTTCATGAGGCACTGAGGCACAAAATAGCATATTCTGCTTTTATGGGACAATATACTAATGCAATACTTACTTCTCTCACATGGCTGTTCAGTCAACTGTTTTTGAAGTGCTTACAAACAATTTTAAGTGTCATGCAAGTGCAAAATATTAGCACAGAATTAGTATTTGGCAAATTATTAATCCATATACTAATTCTGCTATGTATTCTAACTCAAGTTTCAATGCAGCTATAACGACACAGAGAATTTATTTTAGAATCAGTCTTGATTTGCAGAACTACATCCTATACAATATTACTGATGTAACCGCTGGACTTCTTGCAAAGTTAAGCTCGCCACACTGTGCACAGCTGTAAACAGGTTAACAAAGGTGAAGATCAGTTTAAAGATTGTAGACAGTAAGTGTTTCCTAGGGAAAGAATACGTCTAATTTCATGTGAAAATTATCATTGTGTACCTTATTGAAGATGGGCTCCTCCATCATAGTATTTTTGATGGTTTCACTGTGGTCCTCTAATGACTTCACCACGAAAGAACAATCACATGATAAAGAGTAAAGATGAGATGTAACATGCAAGGTACTGAGGAAATCCTTACTCCTATGTTAATCTTTCCAACACACAACAAAATTAAAACACTCCACACTGAATTGCACAGATACTTACATAAAAATATTTTGTTCAGCATTTACAGTCTAATTCTCAAGTTTTCTTCCTAAACTACACATTTGCTGCAAAAATGACTTTTAAGGTTATATTCTGTAGTGTATCACAGTGTTTCATCTACTTTAGCAGTCAATTTTCTGTATAAAACTTAGAACTTACCAATATGACACATTGATGTTGAATGTACTAGCAATGACAACAGGAAATCCCACAGTAGTCAAAGTAAAGTCATTTTAAAGTAAGGACACAACTAGAAAATCTAAACTAGTGATATTGCTTCACAAGCACTTAAGACACACAGCAGGTGCAGCATACCAGCAGAGCTGCATTAATTAAATTAAGAATTTTTGTCAGAAATTAGATGTCTGTCCCTCCTCCATCTCCCTCTGTTCCTGCACTGCCATTATCCTCCTCACAGCTGAGGAGAACAGTTAGGCTTCCTCAGGAATGTGACAACACTGTACCATGTATTAGTCATAGTGGATAACTCAAAATGTTGCAACAGACTTTCAGCTCATGAGGAAGAAACAAGCTTGTAGTCAAAGTCTGGATCTACCATGCTGCCTCAAAACTATTTTATACCAGTAAGAATACTCAAATACTGCCAACATCCTGTACATAAATGACTACTCTCTTTCACAGAAACACACATACATGTTATTTAAACATTATCTTTTATGGAATACTGAAGAACGCAATCACTCCACATTTAGTGCAAATTCATGTATACTAGAATTCTGTTCACCTGACAACTATCTTGATTGTCCTACAGGTGTTCCATTGCTCTCATCAAATCCGCCTGTATGATTCTCTGAAACAGCAGTATCTCTCTGACACTAGTCATTTCTGGCACCATTACCTCATGTCAATAACTGACATGAAGTAAACACTCCAGAGATTCAGCCCAAATGGAGCCATAATCAAGCAGAAGCAGAATATAAAACCTGAAGATTAAGTGGAGGCAACCTAAAAAAACAAAACCACCTTTCAGCAACATGGGATTAGTTTTTAAAACTCTGCTGTTTTTAATTCTCGGAAAGAGAATTAAAAGGAAAATGGAGAAAGGTAATAGAAAGATTGACAGGAAAAGAAAAAACATGTGGAAGAGGAACAAAAGCAGCACATTAAAAAAAACTGCACTGAATTACTGAGAAGTGTAACAAATGGTAAATTTTAAAAAAGATTAATACCCTGTCCTCTGTGTGGAAGTAGAGATGTACTTAAAGTACTGATGGTTTTAAAATAACATTAATTCAGGGGGCAGCTCTTTCTAAACCAATACAAACATTTCCTATAGTACTGTGCTGTTCTGAGTTCTAGTGGCTGGTGCTTGGCACACATAGTAGTTTAAGCTATTGATTACATGTGAGTTTTCTCTATCAGAGTGTTGCCATGTCCAATTAAAATCTCAAATGACCCCAGGGCCGCTCAGAGGATTCAGGCGGCAGGTCCCAGGGTGGGAGGACCCCCCGCCGCGGGTCTTCAGGGCACTTCGGCGGTGGGTCCCGAAGCGGAAGGACCCCACTGCCAAATTGCCGCCGAAGACCCGGAGCAGAAGAAGCTCCGGGGGCCCAGGCCCCACGAGAGTTTTCCGGGGCCCCCGAAGCGAGTGAAGGACCCTGCTCCGGGGCCCCCGAAAAACTCTCGTGGGGGAAAATTGCCCCACTTGCCCCCCCCTCTGAGCGGCCCTGAATGACCCTACCATTTACTTTTGGCAGGGCTGCCTTATGGAGTTCCATAGCAGGGGATAAATGATAAGTTTATGGGGTAGGGGCTAGACAGCAGATAGTGAGTGCTATCACCAATAAAACAGTACAATAAATAACTATAAGCAAGGAGCAATGATGGAGCACCCAAGGAAAAAAGGAGAAAGAGCTACAACTTTTTAAAAGTGCGTTTTAAGAGCATGTGGCCTAGAAAGCCAGGGTGTGGCTAGAGAACCTTATTCGAGTCCTATCACTGGCACTGTAAATAGGTGCTGAATTTATTTTGATGTTTTTCAGAACTATAAGGCAAGGAGGTAGGATTCAGTGGGATGCACAAGATAAACTGGTAGGGAAAGACTCAATTTTGAAGGTTATGACTGACTAGGTTGCAAATTGGAATCTTGTGGGTGTATACTTTTTTATTAATTATTATTATTATTACTATTTACAAACTGTAAGACTTTTGAGGTAACTCTTATTACCATCTTAGGCCAAAATTTCCAGCAATGCAAGGCTTTTCATACAATTCAAAGGTGGCCATTTACTTTTTGTTTTGAGTTGAGCTGTGGGACTTATACCAAGGTAACACCCAAAATGCAGCAAAATTTTTCAACCCATGAGATTTGGTATCTAGGGACAGCCCCCAAACACCAAACCTGTTGTCCACAAATTTGTGCTGTAGAAAGCAAGAAAGCCAGCTTACATATGTTTTACCTTAAATCCAGGCTCTTAATTAACATAATTGTATATACTTTGTGTACTATACAGACCTCATTTAGGCATCTTTTCTTTGTAAATATATTTCTGATGAAGGTTTCCTGGACTTCCTCTTGTTTAACCAAGTACTGCCAAAGCCTCTTCACAGACAGTGCAACATGACTGTTAGATCTATAGATAAAAGTTAAAATAAGTATGTGCTTATTTATGCTGGTAATCACAGGAGATTCAAAGTATTATTAGCATACAACTCATACCAAATAAAATGCTGTAAAAAGGAAATGTTCAGGTTGTGACAAATTGAAAATGTGGAAATCCAGAGTTGAGTCAGCCACAGATATCACTTCCTGTGTCAATTAGCGAAGTACATATAATTATATATTTAACAATTAACAGAATGCTCAAGATTTCAGTATAAACGGCACAGTATATTATGATATACAATATACTTTTCTGAGACCTCTGAAAACACCTAGCCACAGTTAGACTCCAATTTCAATTAACAGCTTACATTTTGAAGTTTCCTTAATGCATCCTTTCCCTGATGGGGGAGGAAATTTAAGTTATTGACCAATATGCTAGGAGCAGATAAACACAGATAATACCAACAAATACTGAAAGTGAAAACGTAGCTGTATGGGGATAATGAAGCATAGGAATTACTCCTTATCACAGTGCAGGCTTAGAATAATTGTTTCCCCCCCAAAGAAACTAAACTATGTTTAAGGTAAACAGTGAAGAAAAAAACAAAAATACCTGTGACGGGTTGGATCACAGAAACCCCCTTGGGAACTTCCACCCGATGTGCAAAGACTACCCCTGCTCCTGTTTTCCCTGCCAGCTCAGGACTCCAACACCCTGTCTTGCTGAGCCAGACGCTCCTGTCTGCTCCAACACAGACCCAGGGTCTGAATCACTTGTCCCAAAGCTGCAAGTTTACCTGAAAACAGCTCACAGAAGTGTGCTTGTCTTTAGCACTCAGATGCCCAACTCCCAATGGGGTCTAAACCCAAATAAATCCGTTTTACCCTGCATAAAGCTTATGCAGGGCAAACTCATAAATTGTTCGCCCTCTATAACACTGATAGAGAGATATGCATAGTTGTTTGCTCCCCCAGGTATTAATACATACTCTGAGTAAATTACTAAATAAAAAGTGATTTTATTAAATACAGACAGTAGGATTTAAGTGGTTCCAAGTAGTAACAGACAGAACAAAGTAAGTCACCAAGTAAAATAAAATAAAATGCGCAAATCTATGTCTAATCAAACTAAATACAGATAATCTCACCCTCAGAGATGCTTCAGTAAGTTTTTCTCA
The DNA here is from genome assembly GCF_002925995.2 of Terrapene triunguis. Classification (NCBI taxonomy): domain Eukaryota; kingdom Metazoa; phylum Chordata; order Testudines; family Emydidae; genus Terrapene; species Terrapene triunguis. The sequence continues at coordinate 66,455,740 of NW_020664420.1, read as the reverse complement.
GACTGGACACCTTCCAGGCCTGGGCACAATTCTTTCCCCTGGTACAGCTCTTGTTCCAGCTCAGGTGATAGCTAGGGGATTCTTCATGATGGCTCCTCTCCCTCTCTGTTCTCTTCCACTCCTTTATATATCTTTTGCATAAGGCGGGAACCCTTTGTCCCTCTGGGTTTCCACCCTCCCCCCCCCCCCACTGGAAAAGCACCAGGTTAAAGATGAATTCCAGTTTAGGTGACATGATCACATGTCACTGCAAGACTTCATTGCCCACTTGCCAGCACACACATATACAGGAAGACTAACAGGTAAACACAGCCACCTGCAGACAATGGTCCTTGTTAATGGGAGTCATCAAGATTCCAAACCATCATTAATGGCCCGCACTTTACATAATTACAATAGGCCCTCAGAGTTATATTTCATATTTCTAGTTTTAGATACAAGAGTGGTACATTTATACAAATGGGATGATCACACTCAGTAGATTATAAACTTTGTAATGATACCTTACAAGAGACCTTTTGCATGAAGCATATTCCAGTTACATTATATTCACTTATGTTTTTATAAAACCATATAGACTGCACAATGTCACAATACCCTCCAAATTTTATCTCCTCCAATTTTTTTAAAAAATTACTATTTAACCTTAAGAACATCAAGGGTATCAGAAATTGGTTTCCCTGTTTGTACTTGAGGATCATCTAGAAGACTGACAAACTAAAGTGCAAAAGTAACATCAAAACAGACAAACCTGAGCTCACCCCTCACTTGAAAGGGAGGACTTGTACCTTTCACAAAGCCCTTTTCTCCCAATAATTCGTCAAGATTTTGAGTTAAACAGGTTTTAAAAGAAACAGAATAGTAGTGAACCTCAGATGAATATGCTGTAAGTACCCCAACAACTGTGGAAATCTTTGGAAAGGTGGCTAGGTTCAAAACCATAAAGGAGTCAAGAGCACAGCCATCTACTGGATACTCAACGGTGAGGGACACGGGGGGGAATAGAGATGTGTGTACAGTATATCATTCAAAATATTTTTTTTTTAAATGAAGTCAACAAGACAACTAAGATTATAGTTGTTAGGAACTACCAGTTTACAATGGAAAAGAAGTGCACTTAACTGCTGGCTGTGGAGCTCATGCAGATGCCATTAGGAGAAAAGGAACATATGGTTACATAAATGTGTGGTGTTGATATCCAATTTTAAAAATTGAGTTACAAATCACTTGCTGATGCAACCAAAAACATTATGGTAAGATGCAATATTATGAGCCCATAGTCAATGCAGAGAAGAAAGTTACTGTTGCTTTTGTTATAACTAGGAAAGAGAGAGGGAACTTCTTTTATGACAATGTTCTTCTAGACCTTGCCCGGGTCTCCTTAACACCACAATGCTTCCTCAGAAGGTAGATCGAAGACCTGTCACACTTCCCCCCCACAAAGGTCAGCTACTGAGATGTATAAGGCTCCTTACTCTGATTTTGGCCAAATATAGGTTTCCCGCCCCCCTTAAACAGTAAATTGACTTTGGGCACTGGGCTTTGAGAACTTCAAAAATGTGATTGCTTTCTCCACATCTGAATATCTTCATTGCTTAGGGCCAAAGTTTCAGAAGTCTACACATGCATGCTAAATTGCACACATTTGAGCATACAGTTATAACTGAGAGCAAATCAGGTAGGGCACATGCATACATGCCAGGCATGCGTCTACCTGGACATCTGCACTAAATCTGTGGTACTTGCATATGCAAGCATGCATTTCTGAAACTATGGCCCTTCACTTGCCTTACCAAGGAAAATTTTAATTAATTGTTCAGAAGATGTACATTAACACATTTTTTAAAAGTCACATGCTCACTTGAAAGGAGTGTTTGTAGGTTCAAGCAAAGCTTTGTGGCGAAGGAGCGCAGGACCTGCCGATAATGCATCCTCAGAAGTATGAGCAGAAATTAAATTCTGAGGTGGGCCACCATGTATCTCAAGTCGCCGGAGAAGAACTTGCTCCCAGCGCTGAAATGTCTTCAGAATGGCATGGCACAATGGGGAGCTAACTGGAAGCTCTACAAGGACAAACCAAACAAAATAAACTATTTTACGTCTGCTAGAATCTTGATGAGAATCACTTCACTGTCAAAGAAGTTGACTATCAGTGTTTCAAATACTTTAATCTAATGTATATGTTTATTATGAACATGCACACTTTTTAAATAAAACATCATTTATGAACAAGTGGTCTGGGTGTAGAGAGCTGTATTGCTTTTTGCTGGCAGAAGAGCTAGATATGGGAAGAGGGCCATAGCATCTAGGCCAGTGTATGTATTTTACCAGAGATGTACTTTGAGCTACAAAAGGAAAGTACCTGGTTCATTAACTAACTTGGGGAAGGAAAGCACATGGTTCATTAACTAACTTGGGGTAGTGAAAAACATTTATATACAGCCATTGACAACTTTCTTAAATGATTAAGAGGTAAACAAAACTGATAGAAATAGGAACCAAAATATATAGGTACTAATACTTCATGGAAAAAACCTCAGTATTTAAAGTGTACCAATGTTACTATAGTAATAGTGTCAGGATAAATAAATCCAAAACTACTGAACAAGTTATTTAAAACCTCTGCTGAATGCAGAAGAAGCTAAAAGGCTGATTCATTTTTATTCTGCAATTAGGTTCCTGAATTCATTGTCAGATTATTAAATATGGAAAGACATCTCCATTACTACACCATTACCTGACAGATCATGCCCAGCCAAGGGGTAGAAATTCTTCAACCTATGAAGCACCAACTGAACCATAGCCAATCGCATCAGTGACCAACTAACAACAAGAAAATACATGAGTCATTGATTGACCTCTTACAACTTTAAGGAAGTTTCACTTAAAAATAAAACTAACATCTCTACTGTAGGAATATTTTTAGCTTTTATTAACCAAAATATTATAAACAGTTAATAAACCATGAATATATTTAAAACCTTAAGGATACCTTGTATACCAAAACAACTATTATACATAATAAAAAGACATTAAAATATTATTCTCATGCGTTATTTATAACAAAACAAAAGAAGATAATGCATTCCTAGGAAATATATGCATTTCTTGAATGGCTGCCATATTATTGCTCACACTTCTGCAGTAAGTTCCCAGAAATGCACTGTCAACAGTGTCAGAAAAAGTATGAGAATCAAAGTGATTCATACCTGTATGAATTTGAATTAGAGTGCTCCTGAAGGTGTAAATCTGATGCAAAATCGTCATCCTCATCATCGCTTCCCTGACTCTCTTCTGAATCGTATTCCACTCTACTTTGTGAGGTTGGAAGAAAAGGCTAAAAAAGCATAGAAAAAATATTTTAGTTCAGCAAAACTGTATCTGCCAAAACTGTGTTTCAAATACTGTTAACATGTATGGTAATATTTAAAATAAAGTTATTGTTCATGAATTCTAATAATTTCAACCCTGATGGAGAAAACCAGTTGGTTCTTTTTAGAACCTCTTACTTCAGCACAATTGACTTCAAAACTACACAAGTTACTCTATTTACATAAAATTTTACATTTTCAAAAGCTTAATTATTTTTCACTACTTGTGTTTCAGTAACACCTAAAAGCTCCAATCAGGACCAGGACCTCTGTGCTAGTATTGGACAAAGACAAGAAGAGCATTTCTGCCCCAAAGATCTTGCAATCTGATTTAGCACTAGACATGACAAGCGAGGATAACGAACAATAGGAGAGAAGAGGTTGGGAGGAGGTGGCATGATGGAGGGTAGATGAGGTGAGCAATAACAAGATTACATAGTTACTTAAACTAGATGCAGTACACTCACAGCTTGATGGTTTTAAATAAATTGAAGCTGTTCTTATAAAAGTATCAACTATTCCCAGCCATCTCTTGACATACACCTCTACCCCGATAGAACACGAATTCGGAGATAACGCGGTAAAGCAGCGCTCGGGGGGGGGGGAGGGGGGGTCAGGTCTGTGCGCTCCGGCAGATCAAAGCAAGTTCGATATGACGCGGTTTCATCTATAACGCGGTAAGATTTTTTGGCTCCCGAGGACAGCGTTATATCGGGGTAGAGGTGTAGTTATCATTAGCTGGCTGATTTCCTGCAGGCATAATACAGGTGAGTTCTGAGGAGGGATTTGCAGAAAGGATAGCAGCCTTACAGTTATTCCATGATGGGTATTGCATTCAGAGAGAGCAACACGGAAGAAGATACAGAGAGGTTTCTGGAATAAGGTCATACATCATGGAATGGGTGGATGTAGTAAAAGATGAGGGCAAGTAAGTAAGGACAGTCAGAGTTATGAAGGGTCTTGAAGGTGGTGACAAGAAGATTGAATTCTATGAGACTGAGATGGAAAAGCAGTGGAGTCATTCAGAGAATGGTTGAAGTGGTCACGTCAACAAGCTAACAAGTTGATTGAGGCCAGCGATACTCAGACCTCAGTGGTTCAGGAGCCAAATTATCAATCAACATTACCCAAAAGAGCCACAGTAGTGTGAATTCATTGTTTCATTTACTCTCTATGTATATACATATATAGCCAGGTGTGGGTCAGCCCCAAGCAGCATGCGGCTTGGGAGGGGGGGAGTTAGCCCCAGCCACAGCTCTGGGTGGCACAAGGCTGTGGGGAGAGACCCTGGCACAGGCAGTAGAGCGCTCAGGGGGCGGAGGCTTAGCCCCAGATGCAGGCAGCAGGGGGTGGGGCTTTGGTCAGCCCCAGCCCCAGCCCCAGGAGGCACGGGGAGGGCGGCTGGAGCGAGCCCTGCAAGGGGTGGAGGGGCACGGCTTGGGTGAGCCTCTGGCTGTCCTGTTTTTACTTTAAAAAAAAATACTTCTCCGCTGGAGCCGTCATGGGTAACACATCTTTCTGTAGCCTCTTCTCTTTCCGCCCGCCCCCGGTGGCAGCTTGCATTACTGTGCCTGACCTGATGTAGGTTCTCCGGAGCAGCTGATGCTACGCTGCTGCAATTAACGTGTGTTAAAAAAATTAACACATTAATTGTGTTGTGCGTTAATCACATGCTTTAACAGCAGTTAATTGACAGCCTATATATCTCTCTCTCTCTCTCTCACACACACACACCCCAAAATGAATGAATAAGAATTCTACAACTGATAACAGCATTCTGATTGGTTAATAATTAAACCACACAGTGTTTTCACATCATGCAAAGAGCTGCAGGAGACACATTAAAGAGCCACTTGTGGCTCCAAAGCCTCAGTCGAGTATCACTGATCTAGGCAGTTTTTAATGGCCTATAAGGGGGTGATGAGTGTGCCAGGAAAGAAGAGGTTACAGTAATCAAAGCTGAAAATGAGGAGGGTCTGTAAGAAAGATTTTGCTGTTTGGAGAGATGAAGGATCTGATTTTAAGAACTATAGTAGATGAAGAAACAGCATCATTAACTCAGCCCACCTTTGAAACAGGTAACTATTATTCCAACCTTTGTGATAAGAAAACAGGCAAAATGACTGCACAGGAAGTCTGCTAGACCAGGATTAGAACTCAAGACTTCCTAACTCCCTACTCCACCTCCGTTCCCCACGTTATGCTGCCTTTCATATATTTCCTTGATTAGGAGGTTTTGATAGGAATTTTTACAATTTTCCATCTGGAGAGAAAATAAGGGTTCCTACATCTACATTGAATTCAGCCCCCATTGGTTGGTGAGGTATCACAACACATTCTTACTATGAGTCTTCCTGAGTAGACCATGTAAGCGTAATGTATTTATTGAACCGATATCAATTCTGGCAATTATTTTTTTAATTGTGCACTGCAGAGTTCACAGCAGGCAGTTTCTCATTTCTGTTAATGAGAAATACAGCCTCTGTGCTTAATATCTCATCTCAAAACAGAAGTTAAGCCTCTAACTCCCCCCTGTCCCCTTCCAGGAAAAAAGCAACAATGTGCATCTGCAATCTCAATGAGCAACATTTCAGAACAATCTCTTCATGCTCCACAAAGTCAAATCAATTCAAGTAACCATTTTGCAAACAAGATTTTTCCAAAAAGCTACAGCCAGCATTGTTTTATGACTATTTGGGATGTTATGAATAAGAAGAAGATAAAACTTGTATAGAATCATAGACTAAGGTCAGAAGGGACCACTATGATCATCTAGTCTGACCTCCTGCACAACGCAGGCCACAGAATCTCACCCACCCACTCCTGTATCAAACCTGTGTCTGAGCCATTGAAGTCCTCAAATCATGGTTTAAAGACTTCAAAATGCAGAGAATCTTCCAGCAAGTGACCCATGTCCCACGCTGCAGAAGAAGGCGAAAAACCCCCAGGGCCTCTGCCCTGGAGGAAAATTCCTTCCCGACCCCAAATATGGCAATCAGCTAAACCCTGAGCATGTGGGCAAGACTCACCAGACAGACACCCAGGAAAGAATTCTCTGTAGTAACTCAGATCCCACCCCATCTCACATCCCAGCACAAGCCATTGGGCATATTTACCGCTAATAGTCAAAGACCAATTAATTGCCAAAATTAGGCTATCCCATTATACCATCCCCTCCATAAACCTATCAAGCTTAATCTTGAAGCCAGATATGTCTTTTGCCCCCACTGCTCCCCTTGGAAGGCTGTTCCAGAACTTCACTCCTCTGATGGTTAGAAACCTTCATCTAATTTCAAATCTAAACTTCCTGATGGTCAGTTTATATCCATTTGTTCTTATGTCCACATTGGTACTGAGCTTAAATAATTCCTCTCCCTCCCTGGTATTTATCCCTCTGATATATTTATAGAGGGCAATCATATCTCCCCTCAGCCTTCTTTTGGATAGGCTAAACAAGCCAAGCTCTTTGAGTCTCCTTTCATAAGACAGGTTTTCCATTCCTCAGATCATCCTAGTAGCCCTTCTCTGTACCTGTTCCAGTTTGAATTAATCCTTCTTAAACATGGGAGACCAGAATAGGGTTACCATACGTCCGGATTTTCCCGGACATGTCCGG
>NW_020664420.1:66448168-66448653 GCF_002925995.2 Terrapene triunguis | reverse complement strand
TGCCCATGACCTGTCCATGACTTTTACTAAAAATACCCTTGACTAAAACGATGCCTTTATCATTATTTATGCAGCCACCCTGCTGTCTTAGTGCCTGATTACTGTGCTATGGTCCAAACTGGGGATCTGAGTTAGGATCCCCTCCTCATTTATGTGCCTCACTCTCAGCAGGGATATGGAAAATACTATAGAAAAATCCCCAGCCTTCGAGGTGACAGACTAACCTCCTGTGCCCAGTGCAAGGAGTGGCACTGAAAAGCTCAGGAAGGCTCCACCTCCAGCCCTCTTCACACAGAGGAAGGGTTCCTATGACATGGGGCCTCCGCGGCTAGAGAAAGCAGAAGGATCTTTGGGTTCTGAGAAGATGTTACTAAAATCCTGCTCTCCAGTGGTGGAAATGCTGACCATCCAGAATAGGGTTACCATACGTCCGGATTTTCCCGGACATGTCCGGCTTTTGGGGATTCAAATCCCCGTCCGGGGGG
>NW_020664420.1:66416862-66447768 GCF_002925995.2 Terrapene triunguis | reverse complement strand
CCCCCCCCCCCCCCTTACCTGCTGCCCGCGAATCAAATGTTCGCGGGAAGCAGGGGAGGGGGCGGAGTTGGGGCGGGGACTTTGGGGGAGGGGGCGGAGTTTGTGCGGGGGCGTGGGCGGGGCGGGGGGCGGGGCCGGGGCCCTGTGGAGTGTCCTCTTTTGGGACACTCCACATATGGTAACCCTAGACCAGAACTACATACAGTATCCCAGATGAGGTCTCACCAGTGCCTTGTATAATGGTATTAACATCTCCTTATCTCTACTGGAAATACCTCGCCTGATGCACCCCAAGACCACATTAGCTTTTTTCACGGCCATATCACATTGTCGGCTCATAGTCATCCTGTGATCAACCAATACTCCGAGGTCCTTCTCCTCCTCTGTTACTTCCAACTGATGCGTCCCCAGCTTATAACAAAAATTCTTGTTATTAATCCCTAAACGCATGACCTTTCACTTTTCGCTATTAAATTTCATCCTATTACTATTACTCCAGTTTACAAGATCATCCAGATCTTCCTGTGTGATATCCTGGTCCTTATCATGCTATAAACAAATTTTAAATGAGGAAAGGCATATTTCTGCTTAAAGTATTGCTAATGCAAGAAACAGCAAAATGAGTTTTGTAATTGTAAATATTACCTTTGCTATGAAATAGTCCCAGATACTAAGTTCAGGAGGGATAAACTTTTCCCTGTAAGATGGAGATTCTTGCTCTACCAAAGATGAAGGAGACTGTGAAATTTCTTTCGGAGAGATCTTTGATGAAAGCGTAAAACTTTTTTGTTGCTTCTTACCATTGTCTACAGAAGAAGAAACTAAAAAGACAAAAAAAATAAGGAGAAATGAATATTCACGGTAAAAGGATAAAACACACCTCTCTGTTATATATTTCCAAGATTTTCTTTTACCATCTCTTTAAAAAAAGTATTTCCTTTTACTGTATTAATACTCAAACAGTATTTGAAACAAACCTCCCAAGTTTTCATATATAGTATTCTGTGTTAAAGGGGAAAACCACTAGTCTTCAAGCTTAAAAAATCTCCAGTTAATTGCATCCTTCAATAAATAAGTTACTATTTATTAAGTTAATATCTTTAATTTCATGGTCAGAGATCATCAAAATGTACGTATGCAAGATGACAGTGTTACAGCTTCAGCATTCTTCTGATACAAGTGCTTAACCATGCAACTTTAATGTTGCATTAAACACTTATTTGGGGGGTGTTCACAGCTGCAGAACTAACAAGCACCAGTCAGCAAAGGCAATATTATTCATTGATGTCATTAATTAACTGCACACATGTAGGCTAAACAGACACTAGCTGACCAAATACAGCTTATTTTTATAGGCTACTGGTTTTAGCCTCAATAGATGTTTGGAAGAGGGAGGGTGCTAACAGAGCAAATGATCTCTCAAAACTCACAATGGTGCTCCAAATAATTAAAAAGAATGTCCAATAGGAAAGATTCTGGAGCTGAAGCAGGACAAATTTAGTGCTCTAAATACAGCTATGGCAGGAGGTCTGAAAATCACTCATTGCAGCTAAACAGGAGTTTTTCCAGAGATGAGGAGTTATGGCCACACTCTGACAGGTCTGACCATGCCTTCTGTGCAACAAAGGAAAGAGGAAACCATCAGAAAAATAGAGAACCCAGATGAAAGAAAACTGTTTCTTGCCTTCTTATAACTGTTCATTGAGATGTGTTGCACGTGCTCATTATACTAAGTGTGTGTGCATGTCTCGTGTACAATGCCAGATAGTTTTCCATAGTGGTACCCTAGCAGCAGCCACGCCTGCTCTCTGGTATTACTTGTGCTTTGAACAGAGGGTATAATGGCGGAGCCACCTCACTCACCTTTCAGTTCCTTTGAACTAGACTCAGGAAATAGAGTGATGCACTGGGGCAGGAGGGCGGGTTGTGTAATGGACATATGCAACATATCTCCAAGAAAAACAGTTATAAAAAGGTGAATAACCATTTTTTCTTCTTCAACTGGTTGCACGTATCCATTATGCTGGTTGACTTCTAAGCAGTTTGCAATGGAGGTGGAGAGCTAGGAGTCTCACCAGAAGAGGGACAGTAGAACTGCTTTCCCCACATTTGCATCGTCTCTCAATGTGGTAGTAATCGCATAATGTCTAGCAAAGGTGTGGACTGAGGACCACATTACCACTCTACAGTGTCCACGACAGGAGTATTTCCCACAAATGCCATAGAGGCTGAGCATGCTCCAGCTGAATGTGAAAACAGTTTTTCTGGTGTCATAATGCCCTGTAGCACATGACAATACAGCTGGTGATGCACAAGGACAGTTGTTCTGTTGCAGGATGTCTTTCATTCATTCCACAAAGGAGACGGACAGCTGAGTAGGGATCCAAAAAGGTTTTGCTCATTCCAGATAAAGAACGAGTGCTCAGTGTATATCCAGGGTGCGTGGCTTTGGAAAGAAGACTGGTAAATATATTTTGATTGGCTGAGGTGGAAATCAGATACGACTTTTGTTTAGGCTATGGCCTATGCTGTATCTTGACCTTGTTAAATAAAAGCATATCGAGGATCTGTCATTAGAGCATGTAGCTTCCTTACTCTTCTTGCTGAAGTGATGGCTATTTGAAGAGCCAACTTTGCTGAGAGGTGTGACAACAGGTGGCTAACAGTTCAAAAAGGGGACCCATAAGGGCTGATAATAGTAAATTCAAATCCCACTGTGGAACAGGGTCCCCGATAGGTGAAAACAACCTAAGGAACCTGGTAGTCACCGGGTTAGAGAATACATGAGGGTGAAATGTTGAAATTGTGCCAGGTTCACTTTGATAGAGCTGACTGTCAAACTAAGTGTAACAAGTAGTCAAAAATATTTTGACTTGTAGACTGTATGAGACACCCAGACACACGCTTCCACTTACTAAGTTAAGTAGCCCTTGTGGATGCGTTTTCTACTATTATGTAGGATGTTCTGGACTGCCTCGAAACAGAGTGCCCTCCTGGGTTTACTCACTGAGGAACCGGGCTGTGAGGTGTAGTGACTGACGGTTCAGATGCAATACCTGCCTGTGACTCCGGGATATAAGGTCTTTGACTAAAAGTAGAGGTAAGATTTGATTGATGGACAATGTGAGCAGGTCTGAGAACCAAGGCTACCTTGCCCAACTTACATCAACAAGTGTTATTCTGCCTCATTCTGGCTTCAGCTTGAAAATGACTTGGAAATCAGTGGCACTGGAGGGAAAGCAAAGAGCAAGTCCTTGTCCCAGGGAAGAGAAATGTATCTGATATGAACCTGGAGCTGTGACCTACCCTTGAACAGAGATGGGGCATTCCCTGTTCTGACTGGTTGCAATTAAGTACTCCTATTTGAAATACTGACTTTAGTACAGTCATGTTGAGAGACCATTCATGATCCAAGAGGAATGACCTGTTCAGGGAGTCTACTAATCCATTCTGAACCCATGGTAGGTGTGATGCTAAGAGTCAGAGAATTTCTGTATGCAGAAGTTCCAGAGCCTGACTGCCTCCTGGCACAGACTGTTCAATTTGGCACCCCCAGACTGTTGAAGTGTAACACCACTATGGTGGTGTTGGTTAAGTATTTGGATAGCCCTGCCCTGTATATATGAAGTAGAAAATTGTGGCATACTCTGGAGATGCCCCAAACTCTGAAATGTTTATGTGCAGCCTGGCCTCCTGAGCTGACCACAAACCCTGAGCATACAGGTCTCCCAGATGCACTCCCCACCCAATGGCTAAAGCGTCCGTTACCAAAGTCATACAGGGAAGAGATTGGGAGAACAAGGCAGCCCTACAGACATTGTCTTGGTTCATCCACCAATCCAGGGATGATAGGACCTTGTCTGGAATGCATCCTAGTGTGTCCAGGGAATGTATCTGAGGGTGATACATTGACTTGAGCCTCTGTAATCCTCTGATATGTAGCCAGACATGGTGAGGGAAGGAGTCATATACATGTACTTGCCATATGCCCCAGGCACCTGCAGCAATTCATCGCTGAGGTCAAGAACGGCCCTTGGAGGACACACAAGGGTCTCGTAAAGCTACAAGACTTGGTATTGGCAGAAGAGTCTTCTCTAGAATCGAACCCAGGACTGCCCCAATAAATTTTATTCTCTGCAGAGGTTTGGAGGGTAGATTTCTCTTTGTTCACTTCCAAGGCTAAGAGCAGGGAAATAAATAGAGTGTTCGATGAATACTTCTCTCTACCAGTTGACAGGAGCGATCCCAGACCAGCCAATCGTCCAGGTACAGACATCTGTGGTAGAGATAGGCTGCCACCACTGCCATGCATCTGGTAAAAATCCTTGGTGTGGAAGACAGGCTGAAGGGTATGAACTGAAAGTGGTCTCCTCCTCCCACGAACCTTCAAGATTTCCTGTGGTCAGGGTGGATTGCCACATGGAAATACGCAGCCATTGATTTGAGGGTAGTATACCAATCTTCTGGGTCTAGCAAAGAGATTAGAGTTGCAAAGGAAACCATATAGTACTATAGCTTCTCTATGTACTTGTTTAAATTCCGAAGATCCAAAATGGGCCTCAGACCACCTTCTTGCTCTGGGTATTAGGAGGCAGCGGAAGTAGAATTCCGTACCAGTACTGAGCAGGCACTTCTTCTATGGCTCCCAAGGAATGTAGATTCTGCACTTCCCACCCTATTACAGACTTGGGAGATGGTTCCCTGATAAGGGATAGGGAGTGAAGACAGGAACTATAGGGTACATCCTGATTCCCCCGTGCTTAGCAGCCACTTTTCTGAGGTGATATATTGCCACACATGGAAATAAGATAACCTGTTTCCAAAAAGGGGAAGATTTTCACTAAGATCTGATATACTGACCAAAGGAGGAGTCCAATGGGCTGCTTTGAGGTGTGGGGCTCCTTAGCAGAAGCACTCCAGGTGGATAGCTGGGACCTTCTCCTTTGCTGTTTGTGCTTTTGCCTATACCCATCAGTCTCTCTAGGGATGTAGCCCAACTGCCATGGTAGAAACAGAAGTTGAAACTTGATTATCTTGGGGGCTAGCATATACAGACCTAGGAATTTCAACACTGCTCTAGAGTCTTAATATATTAGTGCTCTTGTTCAAGGAGATAAAGGTACAGCCTTCGAAGGTGAGGTCTTCAATGGTCTGTTGTACCTGAACAGGAATTCCTGGGGACCGGAGCCTTGACAAACCCCACATGGTTACTGCCATTGCCCAAACTGCAGCAGCTGAGTTCATCACATCCAGGGAGGCCTGCAAAGGGGCCAGTGCTACCAGACAACCTTCCACTAGGAGAGACTGGAAATCACCCTTGGAAATATCTAGTAACTTGTCGAGGATTTTGGTATGGCATTCCAACTGGAATAATCATAATGGTCCAAGAGGACCTGATGATTCTCTATAAGCAGCTGTAACCCCACAGCTGACTCAACATTTTCTAAAAGAGACCCAAGTTTGTGTCCCTTTCGTGGTGTTGCTTTTGCTCTGCTTTTGCAGTGTAGTTCATTAATTGTCACTGCTACCAGGAAGCTTGGTGTGCAGTGTTGATAAAACTATTCATAGTCTTGTGATAGAACTTGGTACTTGTACTGGTGGCAAAATGCATGGAACACAAGAGATGATGGGATTTGCCATAAAGCTTTACTAAGTTGCATGACTGCCTCATTTATAGGGAGAGCAACTTTCCCTGTTGTAGCAGGGTATAAAATGTCTTGAGTTTGTGGGAATTCTCCTCCTCAAATGCTATCTGAGTTCCCAGAGACAGTCCTCCTTTTCGGAAGCGCCTGATAGGACTAAAAATCATCAATTACTGGAGAAGATGCTGCTGGTGCCAGGGTCTCATCCAGTGATGAGGATGAGGTGTTCAGAGGAAGCCAGTTTGAACCTTCTTGAAGCTCATCTTGAACTGCCAGTGTAGAAGGTCTTTCCAAAGCAGGCAATAGGTGGTCCCAATCCTCAGTACCCCAGGAGCTCGGTAGGAACAGTGAGTGGCCTGTCAGTACTGCGTGAAGAAACTTCCCCCCTCAGCAATATGTTTCCATAGTGTAGTGGTTGCCTGGTAACAACTCTTTGGTACTTCCCCTCTCAAGGACCAAATTCTGTAGTGCAGTGTAGATGAGGATCTAGACACTGTAGGCATCCTCCCACGGTAAACCAGTAGGGTCAATGATGGGGCTGGTATGGTATCGGAGACCAACTGTGCCTAGACCAGGCACTCAATTTCTTCGATCCACTTATCAGGATGACTTCTATGCCTTGGGATGCAATGAATTTCTGAAGTGGGAACCCACTTCAGATTCCGAGGAAGAGTATAAATACTCTGAAGGCCAGGGAGAAGCAGTACCAGATGTCATCGCAGGAGATCAAGAATGTGATCTATGACAGGCCTGTGGTATGGGACTGCAACATCAGGGGCTTCTGAGCTATGTTACTGTGTATTGAGAGAGAACTGTTACCACTGGTGTCTGAGCCAAGCTCTAGATTGCCGGAGTGTTAACAAACCTGAAATCCCAGGTGCCAAACCAGATCCCAACATGGAAACCAGCATAGACACCACATGCAACAGGCTTGGACAAGTACTGTCAGTCTGAATAATTGGCGAGGGTGGTACTGAGAGCCTTAGCAGATCTTTTACAGCTACATATGCCTCCAGGGAGGTCACTAATGAAATAGGCCTTTGCTCCACATAAGTGGACAGCTCCAGCGTCGGCACCAAGGAAGTAGTTGGCCTCAACAGTCCCCGCATGGGAAGCCGAGTCAAAGGTTCTGGCCTGACTGAGTCACTAGGATGGAGCCTTGTGGAGTGGCAGGCCTAAGGATGTGCTCTGTCTTCAGTACCAGAGTGGCTAGCCTCTGCAGTTGAGGAGTCCCACACAGAGGGCTATGACAACATGGAAGTCATCCCCCTCTTTGGCTTTGGAGGCAGAGAGCGCTCTAAGCACTTTGAGGAATGTCCTGGCAAGGTTATCACCTCTTGTCTCTTTCCCCAGTTAAGGCCAAGGGAGCACTCCCTATAGTCAAATGAAGCTGTAGCAATGCCAGGTGAGTAGCGGCCTCTATGAGGATGGACCTGAGGTGTTTCTCTCTCTGCTTTCTAGTTCTAGTTTTGAAGCTCTGGCAAGTTGTACACTATTCTCTTATATGACCTTTTCACAAGCATTTAAAATAGAAAGAGTGAGGGATGCTCACGGACATGAACTTTTGACACCTGGAGCAGAACTTGAAGCCAGGGGCCCTGGCACAGGCTCCCCCAGTACCGGGCAGAGCTCAGCATCCACTAACAATCAGATTAAACTATATAGAAGAAAAAACAAGACAGAAGGACCCAAAATGAGTATCACAATCTAACAGTTATAAATGGCAAATTCACAGAGGGAATGAGCAAACAGCAAGTTCTGGCCACCGACGGTAAGAAGAAACTGAAGAATGGGCAGGGCCCTCCAGCCTTTGTACACTTGGCTTGAGGCACAAGGGATACGAGGGCGCAGGTATGGCCGCCTGTATGGGAACCACTAGGGAAAACTCTGGCACCAGTGCATGAGACACACATACACCTAGTACAAAGGACATATGCAATCACTTGAAGAAAAATGTTTATAAATATCAACAGAGCTTATTTAAGGACAGGGAATTTTCTACTATGCATTTTCATTTAAATTTTATTCTACATTTACAAATGTTCGTAACTCTGGTTAATGAAAACTAGATGTTTTCCAAGCCAATCAAAAGGCACTAAGCCCTCAAAGGAATACCGTCTGTTGCAAGTTTCAAGCTTAAGCTATTTTTTGCTACAGTCCTGTCTTAACAGTGGTTTAGTTTTTTTTTTTTTTTTTTTCAAATGGGAACAACTTAACTCTTACAAAATTCAAAGTGGCTGAAGGGATTTTTTTACTCCCACTTCCAAAACTGGAAATTTACCTTCAGGCAAAAAACAAAGCATGGAAAGTTCCCACTGAAAACCATCAGAATCCAATGATCATGTGAAAACAAGAAGGGGTTGTTTCTATTGTGAAATGCTTTACAAACTAAACTGTAATGTATGCTTAACTCAGCATCTACTGCAAGCGGACGACTAGACTTCATATTGAATCTAAGATAGCTGTTTTTGAACTGTGCATATTCTGTCACCACATTGCTACAACAGAACAGTGTGGCTAAGTAGAAACATATTTCCCCTTACGGATGCTATTAAGAATTCACTTACCTGCATTAATGATGCAAATATATATGCTGTAATACAATGTTTCCTATTTTGTAATTTAAAGATTATCAGCCAACTCAAAGAGCATGCACATGCATCATTAAATATGTAATTTTAACTTCAGCACAAAAAATGAAACTTACTCCAATGTTTAAATGAAGCAGAAAAAAAGCTGTTTTATGCTACAGCACTAAATATAAATTTGTAATTTTTTTTTTAAAAGTGCATTTCAAAAAGCAATTGCTATATTAGTTGCTATTTCTGATAATCTGTGGTGGTATTTTCCTCAATCATTTTCTAGCCCTTGGTCACTCGTCTGATACTTTAGAGAGTTGAATTTAGAATGATTTTTAACTAAATATAGGTGACTTGAGACATACACCATGTGTGACCTATTTTTGTACATTCTCAAACAATCATTTGATAATCCTTTGAGTTCATAAGTAGGTTTTTTTTTTTAAATCCTTATGTGGTAGGCTATGAAAGCTTGTCTCTCTCACCAATAGAAGTTGGTCCAATAAAAGATATTACATCATCTACCTTCTCTCTCTTGATTACATATCATATAGGATCTTAAATCATTAGCTACTTTTAATAGTGAAGTCAAATTTAGTGTGTACAGATAGCTACAAAACAAAGTATCTCAATTTAAAAGAAATTTGCGATTGTGGTTTTGAACTTAATTTTAATATACTCAGAATCTGAGAAAATGCATCTTAATTCCCAATAAATTAAATTTACAACACTGAGACAAGTTAACAAATGGCACTTTTGAGTAAAAAAAAAAAAAAAAAAAATTAAAATATTTTTTAAAAGAAAAAAATTTTAAAAAAGGAAAAAGATTAAAAAAAAAAAAAAAACAGTCTGTGAATCCAGATGTCCTACTTTAGATTACAGTACAGAAGTTACACTAAAATGTAACAACAATGGAGTACCATGAATTGGTACAGGGACGGTTTCCAGTTTGGCAACATGCTGCTCCATGTAAAATCAATGGTGTCTCAGAATACTTTTGTCTGGCTGAACACCAACCATCGAAAATTACTACTATTTCTGGAAAAAAGGATTTTGCTCTTACCTTGTAAATTTACCACTTAAACAGCTGAAATTTGGACCTCTGTTCCTCTTTTTTCTGACTCAAGAAGTCCCATTCCCTATCTTCCACTAAGCAACTCCCTGTAGTACACCTCTACCCCGATATAACGCTGTCCTCGGAAGCCAAAAAATCTCATTGCGTTATAGGTGAAACCGCATTATATCGAACTTGCTTTGATCCGCCAGTGTGTGCAGTCCCGCCCCCCCGGAGCACTGCTTTACCGTGTTATATCAGGTCACATTATATCGGGGTAGAGGTGTACTCCCCTTTCTTGCTAGAGTCTGCTTTTTAGCCAAAGACTCCATTCCCTCAAAACAATCAAGAAGACTATAAAATTGAACAGCATTACCTGGCTGGGACCCTTAGATTGGTTCTCTCTTTTGCAAAAAGTGAATTTACAAATTAAAACCAAAATTCTCCTTTCCTCGGCAGCTCCCACAGAGTCCCTCTCCACCCCACCCCCATCAGGAATCTGGGCTATGCCTGGCAACACCCAGCACAAACAAGAGTGGGAATAATTTACATTGGAATTTAGAGGACATTGTCTGGTATGTGTTGTCATCGGTCCCATAATACATAGAAAATACACTGATTACCAGTTTGCTATCCAGAAGACAACCCATCTGCCCAAGACACGGAGAATGACAGAATAAGGTATGACTTTCAGAAGGCAGCCTCTTGTCCCCACCACTCGCAGACCTTCTGCAAAGTATATTTACATGAAGTACATAGCCACTTGAGTATGACCGAAGATGTCTTTCCCCACTCTCTCCCCATCCAAAAGCAGAAAGAGGAAGTCAGACTGCCAAAACTCCTGTTTTCTGTGCACATAGTACATAATGGCCGCAATATCCAAGAAGTGCTTGAGGGACTTAGAAGAGGAAACATGAGGAAAAATGAATGGACTGATCCTTATGAAATCTCAAGTTCACCTCAAAGAGGAAACTGGGAACCATACCCTATGTTCATCTTATTATGAAGATCAGTTTTACTAACACTGTGTAGACAATCAACATGGGTTTGCTCTAATGGTCAATCCTTGAGCAGTCTATCTCAAACCCAGCCTTGTGGTACTACAGGTCATTAATGCACTACTCTCCAAGTTCTGGTAACTGACTTCAGTTACTGGCAGACACTCCTCCCCATTTAGTTCCTACTCTTCTCTCTCTATTCTTCCACTCTCCTCCCACCCAACTCCACCAATATGGTTGGTCTCAACAAAATGAAAGTTATTAAAAATCCCAGTATTTGAAGTCGTCTGGGAGCTTTAGATATTAGGATATTAAACACCTTAGATTTGCCTTGCAAGCTACAACACGGGGGGGGGGAGGGGGGAAGAGGGGTGACCACAGGGTTCAATTAAAATAATTTATTAGAAATTTGAATAGTATTTCATGATGGTGGTTTTGGTACTGCTGGTGCACATGGGCACTTGCTTCATACACATGCATTAGGTCTGAAGGGATGGCAAATCTGGCATTACAGTGTGGATTCCTCACAGAGTTGCAACAGCTTGGTGAGGGATTTGGTTCTCTGAAGTCTTGTGGTCGTGGAGGCAAAGACAGTCACAACAAAGGATGACGACTTTTTTCATTTACCTCATAGATGGGCAAAGGAGGTACTCACATTCCTTTACAACACCTTAACTTTCCAAACAGTTCCTTGAAAAGTTTTCTGAGAACAATGTTTTGTGGTTCAGTGATAAACTAATGGAATCATTTTAATGTTCAAAATATTTTCTGGTTTTGAAGTGTGTTAGTTCATTTTCTAGCATGTCACATAACATTTGAGAACTGATGGCAAAAGTAAACACTGATGAATAACAGTGAAGTGGCTCCATTTAATCTACAAGACAAGATGGACAGGTATCTGGGATCACGGAACTGTCTTTAAAACGTTTTAAAAATGCTCAATAAAAGAAAGAATTATGAACCAAGCATATTTCAAGCTACTCAGGATTTCACTAGCACTCAATGTTCAATCCAAATTGTATCATGCTGACAGCAAACAGCAAAATTTTCATTATCATTCCTTAGTTTGTGGAGACAAATTAATTGCAACAAGCAATTTAGCAATTTTAAAAACATTTTACTTGTAATCGGAAGTCCAAAATGACTATTTGAATTAATGTTAGAAATCATTCCTACAAAAGGCTTGATTTTTGATTTTCATTTACAGTAGTACTCTATAGCAACTGAGCACATGAAATGAAGTATGGATTTCTAACTGTTATAAAACAATCGCAAGTATCAAAATTGTTCTGCAGAACTTATTATGGAAAAATTATTATTTCTCTACGTAAGTTGCACAGAATTCAATCAGAAATTATTCAGGAAACTAGACTGAAGCTCTCCAAATGGTCCTGGAAATGTATCGTATTTTTTCACCTACCCTTTTATCATGAAGGATAACGGAAAGACTAATGCTTTATATACAGAAAACAAAAATTCCCATGGGAGGGAAACATTTTACAAGGCTGCCAAGATATGTAAACTTAAATTAAATGCGTCTCAAAAATAATATTTGAAAAATATGTTCTCTCTTTACTTAATGGAAGTAAGGAGTCTATTTCCTTTGTGAGAGGTGATATTCAAAACACCTAAAGCAGTGCAAGGATGCTGCTTTATGTGCTTGGGGTGTAAACTATTTCAAGGGAATCTGAATTTTGAACTATTATTCTTGGCAAATGAACAAAAGAAACTTTAAAATTTGTTTTAAAATGTAACTGACATTTAAAACTACACATTCATTTCTGTCACTAGCTCTGAGATCTTAAGCAACTCTTGAAAAAAAACTTTTCCCACATCAGCTTAAGTATATTCTATAAAGATACATGTTTTGGACATGGAAAATATTTAACTCAACTTATGGGGAGCTCAGTATCCACATTCAGACAAATGCGCAAAGTCAGACAAACAGCTGAACAAATATCAAAGGAAAAATGCATACTCCACTTTTCTCAGAGGATCAGAAGTCTTTTTGGAAGTCTGATTTCTTTATGAACTCTGGATGGCACAGGGGAACCAAGATGAAGCTTAAAGTCTGATTATGAGTGATGCTCATGTGGACACGATCTAACCTTAAAGAATGAGTTCTCCCATTACTGCAACTCTCCCCATGAGATAAGAAAGTGTCTTTTGACATTCTTAATTTGTGAGAAGGAAAATGTTGACAGGGTTCTCAAAAAGAACACTTTCAGAAAAATAACCCAGGTGTTTATCAGGTATTTTATTTTTTGAACTAGTATGCCATTACGAAGTATTTATATGCATACCTGAAAAGTTTTTTTTTTGTTTTTTTTGTTTTTTAATACTAGAAACATTAGTCTTTAATTTCAATCTGTGAGTGAAAGCTTAACATGAAATGTAAAAGGGAAGTGATGAGAAAAAAAGATAGGCATAATTATTGGACAACATACTTGAAAGTTACCGAACAATCCAGAAGGAAAGCTGAATGGGAGTCAGTGGTGACTGAATAAAGTGGTCTGACTAACATGTCACTGGATGCTGGAGAGATCAGATGATGGAGATAGCTAGTATTCACCACTCAGACATTGCTTCCCCCTATATCTCCCTTTTGGTTCCCCCCATTTTAGCAGTACTTTGTGCTTGATTTCTTTGTTTTCTTCTTCCCCTACACACAACTGTTATTTAAGCATGTTGTATTTCAGTCATCTGCAAAGGATTTTTAGAAATTGGACTTGTGCCATTTTTTTTGTATTATCATTATGTATAAGAAATGCCTGTATGATTTTTTCAGAACTGTTTCTGGATTTTTTGTTTTTGCAACTTACAAGAGTCAGGAGTATCTACTTTGTTGCAAGACTTTTTCAGGGTTTCAGAGTAACTGACCTCTCACATCTTAGTCGAAGTGACAGTATGTTAGGCTCAACGTGCTTTCTCCAAAATGTTAGTCAGTCACTGGAGTTAAACAAGTCTTAATCAAAATGCCTTCCCCTCCAAGTGCTACACTTTTAACCTCATGACTTCTGTAATATCATAACTCTACTAGTTTTCCAAATCACTAGACAATAGCCTTTGCAGTAGTAAGTCACTAAAATATGTATATTTACATTTATATAAAGCTCTCTCTATCAAGGCATTTACATGAATATCATGTTTAAAATTATCCTAAACTCTGTATCAATAAACTAACAATTTGCGCTAAAGAAAAATGTATTTAAAAAAAAAATCAATCCATCTCAGGACAATTTAGAATTCATGTATTTACAATGTTCATTATTTGTTTGCTATTCTAAAGGATTCTCTATAGTTATTAAAAATACTTTAAGTATACCAAAAAGTGAGAAAATATCACATTTGGTGTCTTGGGTGAACACTTAGAAATCCACAGTCATCATAACCCATATATGCATTTGATGCAAAACAAGCAGCCTCCATAAACAAAGATTTGAAACACTTCTGATGATGCCAAACCATGGTCTGAGCAATTTGTTATTTCTGTATTTAAAATTAGTTTAAATTAAAGCATAGCAAAAATGCTACAAATATGTCAATTTTTTTGAAGTGTAATCCAATTGCGGATTAAACCAAAAAAAAATTTATCACTTTTTAAATTCAAGCTCATGGCTTGCGATCAGAAATTTTTCTTTACCGGTTTTATATTTCTATATATGCAAACTGGTTTTAGAGACCTAAATACTAAAGTTAATATCTTGCCTGCAAGTATGGTAGGACTATGAGTACTGATGGCAGCAAGGGATTTGGAAAACCCCACACATTCCATAGAGAACACTACTACCTGGTGTGGGCTAGGCATAGAGAAGTGCCTACCTGCCAAAGAGAGAAAACATACACTGTACTTGCAGTAAAGGAACACAGATATGGCTATTGTGTCAGGAGAAAGTCAGAAGTTGAGCTCTGCAAGAACCATTTTTAATATTCTATTTTCTACACTCTGGCATAACTGAGAAAGCAGTATAGAAGATTAACCCTAAATCTGTTTGTATAGGATTAAAAATCCACAGAAGTGCATTTCATTACCATTCACTTCCCTCTCGTGTTCTATTCGACAAAACAACTGCTCCACTAAGCGTTAGAGCAATGTATTGTATTGTCTTTTGTATACATTGCTTTGAATATGAACTAGAGTAAGACACAAAATGAATTTCTACTCAACCCAAGCTATTTTGTATGGTAATCAAGAAGTTTTTTTCAGAAATATTAAAAAAAAATAAACAACCTAAAAGAGAGGTAAATAAAAAAAAAGTGTAAGCTAACCAGCTTTTGTTGTCTGTTGCATCTGTCCTCTGCTAGGAATATGAGCTCCTCCACCAAAGACAGCAGACCACATTTTGTCGTTAAAAGGATGGGCCATAATTCTATACAATTCACTGCTGGAATGAGTTGCTAGACCATGAATGAAGAGACTAAGATAGACTGCTGTTAGAATTTCACAAAGTAAAACTGTGAGTCCTGGCTGGGCTTCCTCGCCAGCAGAATTCAAAAGACGTATCAGAGCTGTTATTCCTAAAATATAAAAATAACAGAGGTAAATACTTTCTGGTTTATAATCAAAGATGCATGATATAATCAAATGTATGAATCCTTTTATTTATTTGGAGGACAAAATGTAGACATTACAGATTAACAAAACTTACCTATATTAAAAAGACTCCAGAAAGAAATAAAATTTACTTAGCTTTTGCATTTTAGTACCCTTTTACAGGTTTATGTATTAAACATGTCATTAATCAGTAGTCCAATAACACTGGTCTACAATTTTTGAGAAGTTGTCTGCTTCAGAGATAAAATGTGCTATTTATTATGTATTTTGATGTGCTGAATTCAAATATGACAATTAAAACAACTGATTGGCTACTGTTTCTAAGATATTTAAGTTTTTACATTTTATGTCTATGTATATTGTGTAGATAGAGTTTTAATCATAAATTGTAAACCTAGGTCTTTTCATGTGTTTATGGTTGCTTTACATGATAATATTTCACCTGTCCTGTTTATGTAACAGTTTAAAAATCAGCAAAAGGGTTATATAAATAAAATTTATTATGAAACAAAAGGCAAAAAACTATTATGTACATAGTTTAGTCCTATTCAGTGTCTACTCGGCGCTTCTTGGCTTGTCTCTTGTATTCATTAAATGGAGCATCTCTTGTCACTGTCCAGCAATAGTCTGCAAGCATTGATGGGCTCCACTTGCCCTGATAGCGTTTCTCCATTGTTGCAATGTCCTGGTGAAATGGCTCGCCGTGCTCGTCGCTCACTGCTCCGCAGTTCGGTGGAAAAAAAATCTAGATGAGAGTGCAAAAAATTTATCTTTAGTGACATGTTGCAACCAAGGCTTTTGTATGCCTTGAGGAGGTTTTCCACCAACAACCTGTAGTTGTCTGTCTTGTTGTTTCCGAGAAAATTTATTGCCACTAACTGGAAGGCTTTCCATGCCATCTTTTCCTTGCTACGCAGTGCATGGTCAAATGCATCATCTCGAAGAAGTTCACGAATCTGAGGACCAACAAAGACACCTTCCTTTATCTTAGCTGGACTTAACCTTGGAAATTTTCCACGGAGGTACTTGAAAGCTGCTTGTGTTTTGTCAATGGCCTTGACAAAGTTCTTCATCAGACCCAGCTTGATGTGTAAGGGTAGTAACAAAATCTTCCTTGATTCAACAAGTGGTGGAGGCTGAACACTTTTTCTCCCAGGCTCCAATGACTGTCGGAGTGGCCAATCTGTCTTGATGTAGTGGGAATCTCTTGCACGACTATCCTATTCGCAGAGAAAATAGCAGTACTTTGTGTATCCAGTCTGCAGACCAAGCAAGAGAGCAACAACCTTCAAATCGCCACAAAGCTGCCACTGATGTTGGTCATAGTTTATGCACCTCAAAAGTTGTTTCATGTTGTCATAGGTTTCCTTCATATGGACTGCATGACCAACTGGAATTGGTGGCAAAACATTGCCATTATGCAGTAAAACAGCTTGAAGACTCGTCTTCGATCAATCAATGAACAGTCTCCACTCATCTGGATCGTGAACGATGTTGAGGGCTGCCATCACACCATCGATGTTGTTGCAGGCTACAAGATCACCTTCCATGAAGAAGGATGGGACAAGATCCTTTTGACGGTCACGGAACATGGAAACCCTAACATCACCTGCCAGGAGATTCCACTGCTGTAGTCTGGAGCCCAACAGCTCTGCCTTACTCTTGGCTAGTTCCAAATCCCTGACAAGGTCATTCAGTTCACCTTGTGTTATGAGGTGTGGTTCAGAGGAGGAGGATGGGAGAAAATGTGGGTCCTGTGACATTGATGGTTCAGGACCAGAAGTTTCATCCTCTTCCTCTTCTTCGTCTGACTCAAGTGAGAATGATTCTGGTGCATCAGGAATCGGCAGTCCTTCTCCGTGGGGTACTGGGCGTATAGCTGATGGAATGTTTGGATAATGCACAGTCCACTTTTTCTTCTTTGACACACCTTTCCCAACTGGAGGCACCATGCAGAAGTAACAACTGCTGGTATGATCTGTTGGCTCTCTCCAAATCATTGGCACTGCAAAAGGCATAGATTTCCTTTTCCTGTTCAACTTCTGGCGAAGATTTGTTGCACAAGTGTTGCAGCATAGGTGTGGGGCCCACCTCTTGTCCTGATCTCCAATTTTGCAGCCAAAAGAAAGGTGATAGGCTTTCTTAACCATAGTAGTTATACTGCGCTTTTGTGATGCAAAAGTCACTTCACCACAAACATAGCAGAAGTTATCTGCACTGTTCACACAAGTACGAGGCATCTCTGCTCACTTTGGCTAAACAGAAATGTGTCCCTTTGCAAAATCAAACACTGACAAATAAGAGAGCTCGACACTGTATGATTTCTAGAGCTGATATAGGGCAATTTGTTCAGCAGAGTGATGTAAGCTTCGTTATCATTGCATCATCCATAACTTCTAGGAATAACATGATGCAATTCATATCATGTATGACGCAATACCAGCTTCAGATTGCATCATTCATTGTTTTGCCTAAAAAGCAAGTACTGTCCAAACCCAGTCATAGATTTATTCATAGATCCAGTCAAAGATGTATTTTAGTCATTTCTGGTTTAAATTGAGATCCCTTCCCTTTATAACTCACTTATCTTCCGCCATTCCCAAGTCAAGGGTCGTATATACTGACCCAATAGCATATCTTGAAAACTAGAGCCAATCAACAATTTTAAGCATCATTTTCGTTCTCAGTGACCCAGAATTAGTAAAGTTTGACTACATTTATTTCAGAAGCATTTTGGCTGTAGAGCAGTGTAATCTACTCAAACTTAAGCAAAAAGCTACATTAAAAGAACTTTACAACTTTCAAGTCAAGCACTCAAAAGTTATGAAATGACAGAATTCAGGTTGCCCGTGCAACCTTTATTCAGCCTTCTTGTGCAATATGTTAAAATCTTTAGTTACATAATTGCATGCTTCCCGCCGCCTGCCCCCCAAAAGACCCCTACCTCATTCAGTGAAGGGTTAGCTATGGAATATTTGTAGGAAATACCTACATTATAACTAAAGATTTCTCTCTCTCTTCCCCCCCCACCCCTGCTCCTTCCAAAAAAAATCAGCATGAGGAGGACATCCAGCATGGCAAGATTCAGCCTGAATGGTTGAAGTTTGGCTAAGTTATAAGCAACTGAAAACAGGGTCTTATAATGGCAACTGTTGAGCATTCTCATCTTCAAGTGAGGCTATCAACTCCACCTATAATGTAAATACATATCCCTATAGACATGCACAATTTTTAGTGCAAGAAAGCAATATATAATTCAGTTTATATCTTAATTTCAATGTTGAAGACTGTTTAATCTGTTTAAAAAAAAACAAGTGACTAGTATGCAGTATGTTATCTGATATGCAAAAATATTTAACAATTTCCTAGTATTTGTTTAAAAGCTCAAACTGTAGTTAAATATCTGCAAGTAAAAGAGGATGAAAGTGGTGGTGGGGGGAGGGGGGGAGAAGAGAGAGAGAGAGAGAAAAATCCACTATTAGATACCTGGCCATTGAGCTGGAGATGTATTGGGAGTTACAGTTTCATCTAAGCTTGTTGTTCTTAGAGTATGTCGCTGGGTAAGCAGCAGTGTCTGATATACTGTTCCAGTGAACTGGTTTGCTTGTAATGAACTGTGGAAAAGAAACAGCAAGCTATGTTTATATAAACACTGCAATTCTGTTTACAATTGGCTAATGCACAGTACTCACAATATGACAGAGCTACACAGACAGTTTTTAGGTGCACTGTCTATATATTAAATGGTTAGTATAGTGAGCTAGTGCCCTAGTTGTGTTCCATAGTTCTTTACCTGTAGCTGTGGCCACCACAAAGGCACTGGTAGATGCAGGCAGAGAGTGATGCTGCTAAGGTATGCATTACATGTATCTGGAAGACAAAGTATTTACAGTACAGATTACACTACAAATTGAACATTTGTATAGATTACTGTAGAACTCTCAAACAAGGAGTCCGAACCCATGCATCTGAAGAAATGGGTTTTTTACTCAAGAAAGCTTATGCCCAAATAAATCTGTTAGTCTTTAAGGTGCCACCGGACTCCTTGTTGTTTTTGTGGATACAGACTAACATGGCTACTCCCTGATATGTAGAACTCTCATTCATTAAAATACTTCAGCAGGTCAAAACCACCAAGAATGTGACAAAAATTGTATGCCTAGTCCTGAATGGAAGTCTCTGATACTGTGTTTATGTCACCTTCTATGCCAAGAAAATGACCAATAATTAAGTTATATCTGGCAGCAACTTTTAATATAATACATTTAAACAGAAACAGGTGATATATTTCTAACAGTTCAGAAAGCAATTTAGCTATGCCATTACACCTGAATTTTGCTAATTCACAATACTGAGTAGGGGGACCCACAGTGAATTAGAGAATAAGTCCAATCCTGAAAACACAAGTTTTGACGGCAACAGGGCTACACAGATGAGCAAGTTATACATACATTGAAGTGTTTGTGGAACTGAGTTCTAAATAAAAAAAAGCAAGAATATTGCATTGCCAAATACATATTAGCCAAGAGTAGTTTTAGTTTCTAATATATGGTACTTCACAATGTAGATTCTTCTAAAATCATGTATATAAACACATAATCAAGTTTTAAGAAAGAACCAGCTTGGAAAGCATATTACAATTAAGCATATTGCACAATCAAGTAGAAAGAATTACAATCAAGCTTATTGATACTTTGGCTAAGTTATAAGCAACTGAAAACAGGGTCTTATAATGGCAACTGTTGAGCATTCTCATCTTCAAGTGAGGCTATCAACTCCACCTATAATACTATGCATATTATAAGCAGCATACTATGCTGCTTCTTAACAGTTGCCTCAGACTGGAGCTCTTGAATAAAGAACTGTAGTGACATTTAGGTTTTTTGGCCTGATCTTTGCTGCAGTTCTAAGCCACATACACACAGTTTATTATGAATTGCATTAAACAGGCTCATTGTTGTCCTAGCACACACACATTTTATATTCTGTCTCAAAGTAAATTAATAATAGGGATAGGAGAAGAAAAAAAGGATTTCCTTTTAATTTATTGTTTGATAAAAGCATCAGTTAATTAAGTTATACAAATACTATCCTTCATATAAACATCTTGTACATTATCCCAGAGGATAAGAATTTTAAGATATGAGGCTGGGATTTTCTAAAGGTGCCCAGGAGATTTAAGTGCCTAGCTCCCATTTAAAGTAAATGGGAGTTAGTGCCTAACACTTGTAAGCTTCTTAGATAATCACTGGAAAGTATTAAATTTAGTTTTTACTCAAAAGCAACTAAGGAGGGAATCTTGCAAAGATAAAGAAAATGTTTTATGGGAAATATTTTATCGTTGCATAAAGATACACTGCTTCATGTCGTAGATGTTTTGTAATTTTTAAGCAGTAATTACAGGGCTTTTTGTTATTTTTTGCCTTCACATTATCAGCTTTATTTAAATGGAAGCAGGGAAGGAAGTTAATATAAAGTAAGATTTTATGCTGAAGTATCAGGAATTCTTGATTCATTCAAAACACAGTACAAAAATGAAAGAAAAAAACATGTACCTATCTTTTGTAACTGTTGTTCTTCGAGATGTGTTGCTCATGTCCAGTCCATTCTAGGTGTGCGCGCTCACGTGCACAGTCGGAGATTTTTGCCTTTCGGTATTGGTAGGGTAGGCTGTAGCCCCCCCTTGAGTGCCGCGCCTATGCACTGGTATATAGACACTGCCGGCCCTATGCCCCCTCAGTCCCTTCTTGCCGGCAACTCCGACAGAGGGGTAGGAGGGTGGGTAATGAAATGGACATAAGCAACACATCTCGAAAAACAGTTACGAAAGGTAGGTAACCCATTTTTCTTCGAGTGCTTGCTCATGTCGATTCCATTCTAGGTGACTCACAAGCAGTTTCAATGGAGGTGCGCTTGGAATTCACCGTCTATTGGCTTGTAGTACTGCTCTACCGAAGCCAGTATCATCCTGGGCCTGTTGGGTAAGTGCATAATGGGACGTGAATGTGTGGCCAGACTATCAGGTGGCCACCCTACAGATGTCCTGGATAGGCACTTGGGCTAGGAAAGCTGCGGAAGAGGCTTGCGCCCTGGTTGAGTGGGCGGTGACAAATCGCCTGAGGTGGCACCTGTGCCCGATCGTAGCAGCAGCGAATGCAGGCAGTGATCCAAGAAAAAATTATTTGAGCAGACGCGGCATGACCTTTCATCCTGTCGGCCAACGTAACTAACAATTGTGTCTACTTGCGGAATGGCTTGGTCCTTTCAACATAGAAGGCTAGCGCCTTCCTGATGTCTTGGGAATGCAACCTATGCTCCTCCTCCGACTTATGCAGTTTTGGAAAAAAGACAGGTAAGTAAATGTCCTGGCCCATATGAAACTGTGAGACCACTTTGGGCAGGAAAGCCGGTGAAGTCGCAGCTGGACCGTCTTTGTAAAAGACTGTATAGAGGTAAGCACCCTAAATCTCAGAGACCCAGCGGGCAGACGTTATTGCAGCCAAGAACATAACCATCCAGGAAAGGAGAAGGAAAGAGCACAAAGCCATAGGCTCGAAGGGGGACCCCCATGAGTCGCAACAGAACAAGATTCAAGTCCCACAGAGGAACGGGTTCCCTGACTTACAAGTAGAGGTGCTAGAGGAACCTGGCAGTCACATCCTTGGTGAAAACTGATCTACCCTGGAGCAGCGGATGGAAGGCCGAGATAATGGCCAAGTGGGCCTTGACAGATGAAAGGGACAGACCTTGGAGCTTGAGTTGCAGAAGATAGTCCAGGATTAACTGCAGCGAGGCCCACTCGGGCCGAATGCCTTTATCCGAGATCCAACAAGTGAACCACTTCCATTTGGCCAAGTAGGTCGCTCTAGTGGAGGGCTTTCTGCTGCCCAACAGGACCCGCTGGACACCGGCCGAGCATTCCTGTACCTCTGCATTTAATCATGCAGCAACCAAGCTGCCAGGTGCAGCGCCGCCAGGTTCGGATGCAGAAGATTGCCATGGTTTTGTGACAGCAGGTCCAGACTGAGCGGTAGCTGTAACGGAGCAGACACCGAGAGGTCCAGCAGCGTGCTGAACCAGTGCTGGCATGGTTAAGCCACTGCTTTGAGGATCACCTTTGCCCTGTCCTGCTTGATCTTCATGAGGACCCTGTGAATTAACAGCACTGGGGGGAAGGTGTACAATAGAGCAGGTTGTAACTTGAGGATATTACTTCGAGCACCCAACAGTCCGAGGTCAGCCAAGACTAGGCTGACCAGAAGGGGCGGAGACGGTTGAGGAAAGAGTGGGAGGGTGGATTCTGTGAGGTGACTGGGATGTCGTCCTCAAGTGCACCCTCAAAATGATGGCTTCTGGCCTCCTTGGTTTCTGGAAGGGCCAGGCTGAGCAGATTAACGGGAAGACCCCTTGTCTCTATCCTTTTTCCAGTAGGTGCCCAGCCGGGGAGTCCCCCAGGACCTAGACTGTGGAGGTGGAGGAAGCAGAGGGCGGAACGGCTTCCTGGCCTGCTAAGGAGTATGGAGGCCAAAGGAGCAGAGGATGGCATGGGAATCTTTAAGGCCACGGAGTCTTGAGTCCGTGAGCTCGGAGAAGAGCCCCGTCCCCTCAAACGGGAGGTCCTGTATAGTGCCTGCATCTCCTGGGATAACTCAAAGGACTGCAACCAGGAGCTGTGCCTCATGGCCACCGCAGAGGCGACCACCCCGACTGCTGAGTCAGTTGCGTCACAGGCCATCTGAAAGGCCCCCCTTGCCACCGCTGTGCCTTCGTCCACCAAAGCGGCGAACTCCTGGGCTCAGTCCTGTGGGAGGGCCTCCTTGAATTTGCTAAGGAAGTCCCACAGCTTAAAATTGTACCAGCCTAACAGGGCCCCGTGGTTAGACACCCAAAATTGCAGGCTGGCTGTCGAATAAATCTTACTGCCAAATAAGTCCAGTCTCTTGGCATCTTTGTTTTTCGGCGTGCCACTGATTGGCTGTGCCTCTCCCTTTCATTAACAGCAGACGTGACCAGTGACACTGCTGGAGGGTGTGTGTACAAATATTTGAATCCTTTTGCAGGGACGTAGTACTTCTTTTCTGCCTTCTTAGAAGTAGGTGGAATTGAAGAGGGGCTTTGCCACAGCGATTTGGCAATCTTAAGGACCCCTGGGTGGACGAGCAGCATGACCCGGGCCGGGGTAGAGGAGGATATAAATGGAAGAGGTCATCAGACTCCTAGACGTCCTCCTCAACTTGTAAGTTCAAGTTGGTAGCCACCCTCTTAAGGAGGACCTGGTGCTCCTGGAAGTTGTCGGGGGAGAGGAGGCAAGGGAGGCTGCCCGTTTGGGAGGGACCGCCACTGCTTTGTCCGGAGACGACAACAAGTGCACTGCCGGAGGAGGGGCGGGTTCTCCTTCCTTCTCCAGGAATGGCTTCTTAGGAGCTGGAATCCGATGCGCTGCCCCGTGTCGGATTTGGTACCATGTTCTGATCCTGGTGCTGACAGCGCCAGGGACACTTTGTCCAAGGCTGCCAGGGAGGACTGGTGGGAATACAGGACCGGCATTATAGGAACGCCCCACAGGTTCTAGTACGGCCATTGAGCAGGCCACCGTCTCTGCTGCCATGCCGTCGCTGCAGGCACCGCGCCCAGCTTCGTGGGTTGGCGGCGAATCACCCCTCTTTGGAGAAGGGCTGAACTCCTGGTCTGAGTTCAACCACTGCCCTTCCGGCGACCAGGGTGGAGCCTTCGAGGTCTGAGTCTGCCAGCTGACCCTGGTCAGCAACTGGTTAGATGAGGGTGAGGATCATTGCCTGCCCGATGAGCAGTACCAGGGGGGGCGGGGGGAGACCAGTCCCGTGACTGGAAGCGATCCCGTCCTAGTGGGGACCGACATCTGGGAGACCATCTGGGCGAGGGTGACTTGCGCCGTGGCGATCTTTGACGGGAAGCTCATCGGTACCGGTAGTACGGGGACCGGGGCCCTGACTCCGGTGTCCCATGTGTCGAAGGGGGAGAGTGCAGCATCGGGGACCTGGGTCTTCTGGCCGGAGATGGGAATACAGTGCCAGGGTTCTAGGCCACGGAGACGGGGATCTACGCCTGTGGTCTGGGGACCGAGGGTGCTCCACTGCCCTATGGGGCCGTCCCATGACCAGCTTGCCCTTAGGCGTTAGGGCCTTAGCTAAATCAGGCACCTGGCCAGCCTGTTTGTTCTTTAGCCGCAGGGGCCGCATCAGGCAACGAGGGCCCTGGGAGAAGCTGGGGCCCCCTACTGCTCACGGGACTAGGAGATGGATCCTTGGCTTGGCTGGGCGGGTCCGATCTCAGTGGTACCCCCGTGAAACCCCAGGGCGGGCACATGGCATGACATGGGTCCTTTGCCCAAGGCCCCTTTCCCTTCCAATGTCAGGGGGCTTTTCTTTTTTTGCTGCTTCTTCGGCACAAGTGAGGGGGAATAGTGCCGGGCAGAGCCCGGTGCTGGCGGTGCACTCCGCACCAATGCTGAGGTGCTTAGTGTAGGATCTGAGTGGAAGGGCTCCGACGCAGGACAAAGCACAGCCTCCATGAGGAGGGCCCTCAGGCCGCTCCTTTTGGGTTCTAGGGCGAAAGTTCTTACAGATTCTGCACTTGTCCTTTCTATGGGACTCCCCCAAGCACTTCAGAGACCTGTCATGGGGCTCACTAATAGGCATCGGCCTGTTGCCTGACGAGCATGGTTTGAAGCCGGGGGAATGGAGCATGCCCTGCTCCGGGGCAAAGTCCCATTGGGGACTCTAACTACCAAACAACCCAACACTTAACTTAAAGGTTAACTAAGTACAAAGAAGACAGATAATGGGCTGTTCAAGAACTGCTAATGCTCTTGCGATGGCAAGACAAGGTGTTCTGACCAAACTTCACGGGCATTAAGAAGGAATTGAGAAAGCATAGGATCGGCGGTGCCTATACACCAGTGCATAGGTGCAGTACTCAACGGGGCACCACAGCCTACCCTATGGATTCCACTAAGGCAAAAATCTCTGAAGACTGTGCATGTGGGTGTGCGCACACCTAGAATGGAATCTACACGAGCAAGTACTAGAAGAAGAACTGTGTATTGTACAACTCTTTCAAAAATTCATACTCCTCTGCAGACATCACATGAGGGCCCAATCCTGAGAAGTGCTGATCTACCTCAACTCCAATTTAAGTGAGGAGCTCAGTACGTCACAGTAGCTGCCCACTATCAATAAAATGAAATATTTTATTTCCAGTGATTTAGCAATTTTTAATCCAAAAGGTGCAAAGCATAGATAACGTATCTATGCACTGCATTAATTTATTTATTTATAATTTTAGTTATAGACATGAAATGTTTCCAAGCTGTCAAAGAATCTGTTAGTTAGCTTTAAGCAAACTGTATAAATATGCAAAATGTACAAGCTTACCTTATTATAATAAAATACTTACCTTATTGTTCTGGATATCTGGGTGAGGTGGTGAATCAAGGTTTATTACTGCATGTAATATATCATGAGTCAGGTTGCTGAGATGTAGTAATGGACTGGCCACCACTGTTTTGGCACTGGCTGTGCAGGCAAATAGGAGAGGTATAGAGTTCTGTTCTGGCAGAGGACTAGGAAGTGTTTGTATTGACTGTTCCTTTAAAAAAACAAATTATAGTTGAGCAACTGTAACTTCTTACTTCTAGATTAACATTGTCTAGTTAAGAACTTTAAATCCAATTGATAGGATAAATTATTTAGAAAGAGTAAATTATATTTACATGAATTCCTACATAATTTATGTTACAAAATTACTGCGATATAAGGAGGTAATAGCACAGTTATTCATTTTTAATTTTAAAGCATGGAAAAGAAAAAAGTTTAACATTGTGCACGTTTTTAGACAATTAATATCTGAACATGGTATTTAACATATACTGTGGAACAGGATGAAAGCACATACCTGCTGAGATTCTTGTAAAAGCAAAATCAGTTCCATCCTCACGGATGCCAACCCCCCACCATGAGATCCATGAAGTATACAGTAACTAAGAAACATCCTCAGCAGTGACTGGTATTTTAGAAGCCATTGTCGCCTTTTCTGAAAATTCTCTCTCTGCAGCATGGCTTTTGATTGGTCAGATAATTCTTCAGTGTTTTCACTTAATGCAATTTCATCAACAGTCACGCTAATCCCAGGTTGAACTTCCTCTATTTCAGCACTGTAGTCACAGGTTTTTTGAAGAGCTACAACTTCTCTTTCAAGCCAGTGGTAAAGCTGGTACCGCAGCTTCCCACCATCTACCTCATAACCAGTGGATAGTGTACGAAGCTCTACTGTGAGAATCTTCAAGCATGCTCTAAACTTCAACTGTGCTGAGATCACATCTTCTGATGGACTTAAAAGATAATTTTCATCAACTGCACTGAAAGACTCTGAGTAGTTAGAACTAGTTTCATCTAGCTTTTCACTCGTCATCTTCTGCAAAGGTTTCAGCTCTTTCATTACAAGAGAAGAATCTTCACTTTCTTCATCTTTGTCACTTTCCCACTTTAGCTCCAACGGTTCATCTTGGAATACTAGACTTGGTTGACTCCAATCAAAAGAAAGAGCAGAGCTTGACTGTTTGTCTGATGAACAATCTGAAGACAATCCCAAACCATTTAGTACTGGTTGTGCCCAATCAACAATGGAAGCTTTATCTTCCTTGGTCTCTAACCTTATTGGTGAAGAAGGTGAAAAATCTTTACTCATGTCCATTAAACTAGAATTTGTACAAAAAGGCTTTGACTTCTTGACCACTTTTGGCATTTTTGATAACACTTCTAGAGCCAACATGGGACAGCCAGCTTTTAAATGCGCATGTGCTGTAGTGAAAAACAATCTTCTTTCACTTAAATTTATTTTGTCTGCCAGTCCATTTTCTACAGTTAGGCAAATGCGTGTTGAAGACGTTTCAGAAGAGCCAAAATGACGTCTCAGCAGGAGAGGATGCGTCCTTAGATAATTATAAAAGTTGAACACTGAAGGGTCACAACTTGGGGAGGCACCATTTTCATCTGTAAAGAAATGAGAAAAATCACAACACAGAAGAATAATTCATATTGAATGTTAATCTTTACCTTCTACCAGCTCATAAGCTAATTAGAAATCTATATGACCAATATAATTAATATAGGACAGCTATGTATTTTCAAGTTTGCTGTTTCTCCCTTTTCACCATCACTTCAATTTTTAGCAATAACTGGTTTTAGACAAAGTACAGCAACACATATTCATTGCCAGATCTGACTGCTGTTGAAGTGAATGGTAGAGCTGTGCTAGTTTGAATGAGAGCAGAATTTGGCCCATAGTTTGGAGGGAATGTTACTCAATTTTTCATAGTGAGATCAGTTCGGCTGCAGTAATTAGAACCCTGAATCCTAGACTTTTGTACCATCTATAAGAACATACAGCATTCTCCACTGCCCACTGTCAGTCTGAGCTGTGTAATCTTTGTACTGTGAGAACAACAAACAATTTAAACTGTAACCTTTAGTTTCCAGTACGTCTTACCAAAGATCATGTTAACATCTAAAATGAAAAAATAAAGTAGATGTGGTTTTTCATCCATCCTGTCCCTCACAGGAAAGACAACTCCAAAAAGCACATCTTAAAACAAGTTGTTAAACAGTTTAATGACAACTATAGTACACAAAGAAGCAATTACATTGATAATGTTTACATTATTTTTATATTTACATCTATATATAAATATAAGTATAAAATTTAAAAGTACAAATATATAAAAATTATACAAAATTATATATATTAATAGCAGTATTAGACTAGAAGAAATTAAACTTGCACTGGTATATCAGTTCTGTGTTTAGTCCAATGCTAAAGTAATTTCAGAGACCAGTGACCATTTTACTCTGTTATTTTATGAGCCATAAGGTCTAAACATGAATGCAATATCACTGGAATATTGGGAACATAGCATATGCAAGGCATCCCATAGCTTAGAACAGATGCTGGCCAGCGAAGCCTTACTGTCTTGGATAGCAGAAGCCATGACATGACCTAACCACAGATCTGTCGGACTACAACATTACGAAATACATTCAACTAGACATTTAGACCTGCCCTCTTAGAGGCAGCTGAATGTATTGAGAGTCAAACAAAATGTCAAAAAAACTTCCGAAGTCCACACCAAGTAGAAACACATGCTCTTTTAACACTACAGAGAAGGACCTAAGAAGAAGGATATTGGCAAACGATAGAATAACTTCCTCATTAGGTGGAATTACATCAGCAATTTAGGAAGGAACTAGGAAACCACTTTGTAAAACTTGGTATGCAGTTTTATCAGCCATTACAACCTGAAATACAGTACTTTATTAAATGAAATCATCATTAGATCAAAAGGTGCTTTCAACAGCTTTGTTGGGATCAAGACATTGTCCTGTGACCATTAGGGTGTTGGTGCATTTGAAATTCCTTAGACTAAAGCCTTGTGACTGGGCTGTAATATAACCTTGAGCTGGTTCACAATGGACTTAAAAGGCCACAAATTTAACAGGTATGAAGTTAGTTTCAACATCTTTTAAACCAATGAATGCTAGCACACAGTGTACGTGGGACACTCAGAGGAGTCCATATGAGTCCACCACACCAAACAATTTCCCAATTTTCGTGTCCCTGTGGTAGACATTTCCTGAGAAGACAAGACTGTCCACACAATCTAAGAATCATCATCTTGTCTCTGGAGCTCTACTCTGCAGCAATCAGGAAAATGGTTCCTGGGTCACAAAGAAGTGTCCAATTAAGTTTGATTATATTTTCATTTTACAATTGCTGTTACAAAAAATAGCTGAAGAACAAGACTTGGTGCTTCTTTAAAATTTAGGAGTGGTTTGTCACAGAACTAATTCCAGTTACACTAATTTGAGCTGACATGTTCACAATGTTAAATGGTAATGTAAATAAATTCATTCCTTTTCCATTCATGCACATCATTATGGTTACAGTATATAGTTCTCAACAATACATAAATATATTTTTACAAACATTTAAACTGCCACAGCCTTTTTTCCACACCACTAATTAAGGTAAGCAATAAAATAGGCATCAAGTGGTCTTTTTGGCTTTACAGGAGTTGACTAAAGTCAAAACAGACTTTAAACTGTGGATTAAATTTAAGTGCAGAAATACTAGCAACTAATTACATAGCTAACATATTTAGACTCTTACCTTCTTCATTTCCAGCAGGTTGCTTAATTAGAGTATCAAGAGCCCTGCTATAATCTTCCAAAATCCAAAAAGCCATACTTCGTAGAAAAGGGTCACAATGCATGTTTGATGAGCTCTCCTTACCAGGAAAGGCACTTCCCAAAATTCTCTTCTGCAGTATGGATTTATACATACTAGATACTTCAAATTCTGACTCATAAAGCCTTGATATTACAAGAGCCAGCTGAATGTCACCCAATTTTTCAAGGCAGACCTAATTAAAAAAATAAACAAAAAACACCACATTTTTTAAGAGACTAAATATTCATTTCTCCTTAGGTTAAAAGGCCTATACCAAGAATACACGATTTTATGACAGGACAAAAATGTGAAATGAGCCTGCTGAAATATGGTTTCACTGAAAGTGTGAATTTTTGCTCAATTCTGCAAACTCTCTGACAGCAATTGCAAATATGTGATAATAGCAAAGTGTCACCCAGTAATGTATGCAGGGTTTAGAGTTCCTGCGTATAATTTACCCTCCATACATTCACTCCATACAATCTTCCAGCATGATGCATCTGGATGGACAAACTGTTTTTTGACACGATGTTGTCAGAACAGCATTTGCAGAATTTTGACATGACATTGTACCTTTGATTCACAGGAGACTGAGTTCAGCTAGCCAGTGAGATGTGCACACAACACTTCATCAAGTTGTCCATGCTGTCCAATAAACTATACTAGACAAACTAGATATAGCCTCACTTTCCACCAACCTTCCTCCTAACTATTCAGCCAGATGGCTTTTTTCCTGGTAAAGGGATCTCTATGCTCTGACTCCAGCAGCACCCAAGGACCCTCCCAGATCTATCACCTCCTGGGTTTCCTTATGATAGATCACTGGAAGCTTAAAAGCAACAGTTATTGGGCAGACTGTCTACCACTCCTATTACTGAGAAATCAATTGTAGCTTGAACTTAGTATTAGGTGAGAAATGATAAAAACAAAAACATTTTTAAATCCAAGTGCAAAGATCAGGAATAGTTGTGCATCAAAGCTTCATTAATGACATGAAAAAACAAAAACAAAAAAAACAATTTTACACTGTGTAAGAAGCTTTTCAATAATGATCCAAAGGTGCAGTAATCACAAGGTACAGATATAGAAAATTTCCAACAGTTGTGTCACACTAGATGACAAAAATTCAGATGCACTGTAAACCTATTTAAGAAGATACCTGTAAATTTAGGAGACAAAAAATATTAGAAATGACTAAAAACCATCATAAAATCAGCACTATTTAAACAAATAGAAGAATCTACTATTTTATTACCTCAACTGCATCCTTTAAGTGACCAGCCAACAAGAAAAATGCTGCAGAATGTTCAAAGCGCTGTTTGCCTAATAAAGAAAAAGCATTCTTTAATGCTGCTTTACGCCATCTATCTTCAGTAAAATTGTTCCCAAAGAACTGTGTCATCTTAGTTTCTTTTTGGGACCTGCAGATTTAACAAGATAGATGAGGGAAAAAACTTGTTTAATATTAAAATTTTATTAGATTAATTCTAGATATCTGACTCAAGATTTGATTTAGATAGCTGTCCAAATGTGCATGCATAAAGCCATTACATTTTTGAAGTATTTGTTTATCTAAAAAGTACCAAACACAATTATATCTTTTTAAAATTGAAGTGATGAGTGTTTAAGATAAATAAATGTTCAGTCTTTAAATTTTCAAATATCAACAGAACTGATAAGCACCTTCCCATGTACCCTGGAACTGTCTCATACTAGTTATTTGATAGTTATATTTTCAAGTCAATGGTGGGTTTTATAGACCAGTCCAGGGGTCGGCAACGTTTGGCACGCGGCTCGCCAGGGTAAGCACCCTAGC
>NW_020664420.1:66389814-66416462 GCF_002925995.2 Terrapene triunguis | reverse complement strand
AGGGTAAGCACCCTGGCGGGCCGGGCCAGTTTATTTACCTGCTGACGCGGCAGGTTCGGCCGATCGCGGCCCCCGCGCTCGCTGCGGTTTGCCGTCCTGGGCCAATGGGGGCGGCGGGAAGTGGCGCGGGATGTGCTGGCCGCGGCTTCCTGCCGCCCCCATTGGCCCGGGACGGCGAACTGCGGCCAGTGGGGGCCGCGATCGGCCGAACCTGCTGCGTCAGCAGGTAAATAAACTGGCCCGGCCCGCCAGGATGCTTACCCTGGCGAGCCGCGTGCCAAACATTGCCGACCCCTGGACTAGTACAAACTTACTCTTAAGACATTATCTGAACTGAGAGGATGTGCCTCATTTTCCAGTTCCACAGAGAATATATCCACTTCTGATGAAAATTGGGAAATCAGCAACAATAGTTTTCAAAGGAAAATACTAGTGCTGTATGAGGACATGCTTTTAAGAAATAGTGAAATAGAATTTCTTGAAGATAATGTTATATTTCAGTTGTTAAGGCAACCACTAAATAAAACAGTTACCTACCTTTCGTAACTGTTGTTCTTCGAGATGTGTTGCTCACATGCATTCCATTCTAGGTGTGTGCATGCCCATGTGCGCAGCCGTCAGAGATGTTTGCCTTAGTGGTACCCATAGGGCCAGCTGTAGCACCCTCATGCCACGGTATATCAGGCGCTGTTGGCCCACACCCTCTCATTTCCTTCTTGCCGACAACTCCGACAGAGGGGCAGGAGGACAGGTAATGGAATGGACACGAGCAACACATCTCGAAGAACAGTTACAAAAGGTAGGTAAAGGTTTTTTCTTCTTCAAGTGCTTGCTCATGGCAATTCCATTCTAGGTGACTCAAGCAGTATCAATGGAGGTGGGCCTGGAGTTCACCATCAAGCCCTGGAGCTTTAGATGCAGCTAATAGTCCAGGATGTCCTGCAACGAGACCTTCACCTGGTCGTTCATCCATATGTTCGCGTCGCACTACGCACTGACTCAACAGGCGCAAGATGACGCTGGCTTTGGAAGAGCTGTACTACAAGCTGCACGATGGCGAACTCCGTGACCAAGGCTATAAGCCCCTTCAGGGTTTGGAACCTGTCCATGGGAAGCGAGGCTGTTGCCTTGGAGGCATCCAGTAGAGCGCCTATGAATTCTATGCACTGTACTGGGATCAATGTCGACTTGGCCTCATTCACTAGGAGGCCCACTTTGGCGCATGTGGCCAACAGCAGGTCCACGTGGCTCTGAACCTGGGACCGGGATGTGCCCTTGGGGAGCCAGTCGTCGAGGTAGGGAAATATTTGCACCCCTTGGCGTCTGAGGTAGGCCGCCACTACCGCCATGCACTTTGTGAACACCCTGGGGGCAGTAGACAGGCCAAAGAGCAGGACTGTAAATTACTAGTGGTCCTGTCCCACTAGAAAATGGAGAAGCGTCTGTGCCCCTCGAATATGTGTGTATGGAAGTACGCGTTCTGGAGATCCAGGGCCACATACCAATCGCCAGGGTCCAGGGAGGGTATGATACATGCCAGAGAGACCATGCGGAATCGGCAATTTGCCATGAACTGGTTGAGGTCCCCTTTGGCCTTGGGGATCAGGAAGTAGTGGGAGTAGAACCCTTTCCCTCGCAATTCCCACAGAACCGCCTCCACAGCTCCCAGGCTGAGGAGCCGACCCACCTCCTGCTGCAGCAGGGATAGGTGCGATGGGTCCCCCCTGCCGACCGAGGGAGGGAGGTGGGAGAGTGGGGGTGAGACAAACCGTAGCGTATAGCCCTGGGAAATGGTGTTGAGGACCCACTGGTCCGATGTTACGCGGGACCATTCCGGAAGGAATGCAGACAGGCGGTTGCTGAAACCAAACTTTATTGGTGGGAGGGTGCGCTCGGGGGTCACCCGGGTACCCTCCCGCAACCAGTCAAAACCGTCTCTTGCCCTGATGCTTGCCCTTGGAGGGGCCAGGCTGAGGAACCGAGCGAGACTGCCTCTGAGGTCGCCTTTTCTGCGCCTTGGACCTCTGGTAGGTGGGTTCATATCTCGGCTGAGGCGCAGGGACGGGGGCTTGTGCCTTGGGCTTTTCTTTGGGTGGAACGTAGAGCCCGAGGGTTTGTAGGATGGTACGCGAGTCCTTCATACCATGGAGAGTCTCACGTCCGTTTGTTCCGCGAACAGGTCCTTGCCGTCAAAGGGAAGATCCTACATAGCGGACTGCGCCTCCGCGGAGAGCCCGGAGAGCAGAAGCCATGAAGCCCTGCGCATGGACACGGCTGAGGCCATGGACCGAGCTGCTGTGTCGGCCGCATCCGACACCGCCTGCAGAGCAGTTTTTGCTGCGGCAGCGCCCTCATCCACCAGCGCCTTAAAATCCTTCCTGTCTCGTTCCAGAAGGGAGGGTTCAAATTTTCGCAGTGACCCCCACAAGTTCAACTCATAACAACTGAGGAGGGCCTGGTGGTTGGCTACTCTGAGCTGGAAGCTGGCAGATGAATAAAGCTTCCTGCCAAATGAGTCCAGACTTTTGCAGTCTTTATTCTTGGGAGCGGGTCCTGGTTGGCCTTATCTTTCCCTGTGGTTTAGGGACTCTACCAGTAGGGCAGTGGTTCCCAAACTTTAACAACCTGCGAACCCCTTTCACTAAAATGTCAAGTCTTGCGAACCCCCTCCTAAAAATGAATATTTCCAGGGATTTTCTCCTTTACCTGAGTATAAATTATAAAAGCAGTGATCTTAGAAATATAAAATTTGTTTTTATGACATGCTTATTACACACTATTATTAATTATTATTTATAATTACATTATTTTTATTACATTATGAAAACGGCAACACTCTTCCAAGATCTCACTTCCGTAGCCTGTATCACTTTGAATAAGCCTATTATAAGACAAGGCTCCTATGTTTCATCAAGGAGTATCAGAATTGAAACAGCATGAAGGTATTTAAGAAGCCAACTGAAAGAGTTCCTCCTACATATGCATTCAGGTCTTGAGTAGTCCAGGCAAACAACGCACGTTACAACAAAGCTTAAACTTGTTCTTCATAATAATTTTAAAAACAATACTACCTGCCTATTTAATTTTAAAAACAGCAGAAAATATCCATCTCCCTTTCCATTTCTTATAAGGAGTCTTGAAGTTTAAATCTCCTCAGTATGATAGATATGCTTGCTTTGATCTGCTTAGCTCTTGGAAGTCCAGGGGCTCCAGGTTGCTGGCCCTGTGCTGTCCGGGGTCCCTAGGGACAGCTCTGTCCGCCATTAGGGAATTTTTTCCTGAGAACCCCCTGTAACATTTCGTGAAGCCCCAGGGGTTCACGAACCCCAGTTTGGGAACCACTGCACTAGGGAGTTGGGCGCCAGGTGGGTATAGAGGTATTCGTGCCCCTTCGTGGGCACAAAGTATTTGCGCTCTGCCCTTTTTGATATTGGGGCAAGCGAGGTCGGTGTCTGCCAGAGGGCATTGGAGATGTTGGCCACCACCTCGTAGAGCGGGAGGGCCACTCTGCCCGGTGCCGAGGACGAGAGTACATTGAACAGCGAGTCCGAGGGTCCCTCCATCTCCTCAGCTTGGAGATGGAGACTGGACGCCACTCGCTTTAGCAGCTCCTGATGGGCCCTGAAGTCCTCCTGTGGTACGGAGAGGGATGGGGCTGCGATCTTGTCCTCTGGTGCAGGGGACGGGAACAGTACCAGGGTCTGCACGTCGGCCGGTGCCACGGGATCCACTCCTAGATCGGACTCCTCCTGCGGTGCCGAGGAGCCTTGACCCGGCGAGGCATCCCTTGGTGGCCTGGATAGCTTGGCCGAGGGTGCTTCCGATGCCCCTGCCACCGACCGAGGGCCTTGCTGGGTGTGCGCGGGGGGCCAGGGGGTCCACTGGCACCACTGGCTCTGCCATGGGGGTCCCTGCCATTGTCCCTGGTGTGGCACCAGCGGCACCAGCTGTTCGGGTTGACCCGATTGAAGCCTAGGGCACTGCGTGCGGGACGAGGTCAGGGTTGCCAACGACCTGTCGTTGCCGTGCAAGTGGTAGTACCTAGCACGGCTTCTGCCGCGGTACCTAGACTCCGGCATCGAGGAACGGTGCCGTATCGAGCTGCTGCTAGTTGAGACGCTTCGATGCCTGGACCCATGACGGCGAGGAACTGGTGAACCCTGCCGGGAGTCGTGAGCTCGGTGCCTCGATGCGTGAAAGTCGGAGCGCGACCAGCACCGGCGTCCGTGCCGAGAGCAGCTTCTGTAGCTCTGTCTAGAGCGGGAGCGTCTGCGGCGTCGGTGCCTGTCCTGCTGATACCTTGTACTCGGCGTGGAGCAGTGGCTGGAGCTCCGTTCCGACGGCACTTTACCAGACAGCCTGGAGAGCGATGAGAGTGGAGGCTGAGGGCTGTGTCCTGACTGGACACTGGGCAACGAACGAGCTTGAGAGCAGTCCCCTGACTGGGATCTGCGGCGAGTCGGCATCGGCTGGTGGGGGCCCAGCGGCGGCTTGCCTCTAGACCGAGGTCTGGGTGCCGGCGGTGCCCCAGGCACCTGCAGGGACATAATGTCTTTGGCCGCCTGCAGGGCCTCCGGTGTCGAAGGCATGTGGACTTCAACCAGAGAGGCCTGAGTCGACGCAACCGGGCTGCTCCACTCGACTTGAGTCGGAGCTCTAGAGCCCGGGGGGTTGGGGAGGGAAGGGCCTTCTGCACCGACGACGCCTTTCTGTGCTTTCTCGTCGGGGAGCGGTGCCGGCCACTGGAGGGTGCTGGGGGGTCGCTGCACACCCA
The DNA here is from genome assembly GCF_002925995.2 of Terrapene triunguis. Taxonomy (NCBI): domain Eukaryota; kingdom Metazoa; phylum Chordata; order Testudines; family Emydidae; genus Terrapene; species Terrapene triunguis. The sequence goes on along the minus strand of NW_020664420.1, from coordinate 66,411,688 downwards.
AGATAAAGTGCCCGGTGCTGACTCCGCTCGGCACACCGGGGTCGGAGCCAGTGCCGATTCCATGAGAAGGGCCCGAAGTCGGATGTCTCTTTCTTTCTTAGTTCTGGGCTTGAAGGACCTGCAGATTTTACAGCAGTTGCTAATGTGGGTTTCGCCCAGGCAGCGGAGGCAGTCGGAGTGTGGGTCACTCCTGGGCATTAAGCGCCTACAAGACTCCCACGATTTAAACCCTGGGGCCCGGGGCATGCCCCGGCCCAACTCTAACTAACTAAACTAGAACTTTTAACAAACTAACTGATATAGGTACTACTGATCAACGAACGAGGTTGGGAAGAGCTGCAGCTAAGCTGGAGCGAGTAGTTCCGATGCACCTTCACTGGCGGCAAGAAGGAACTGAGGGTTGGGGGAGCGCGTGGATCCCCTTATAGCGTGCTACAGCGGCGCCACTCCAGGGGTCGCAGCGGCATTCCCCCCTACGGGTACTGCTGAGGGAAAAACTTCTGGCACCGGTGCATGTGGCGAGCACGCACACCTACTGTGGAAGCACTCGAAGACGAATTAGCGTTTCCAGCTCTGGAGCGCCCTCTGCAGGCTGGTGTCCCGCTTCCCGCTGGGTCTGAGTCCCTCCTGGACCCTGGTGCCCCTTTCAGGCCGGGGTGCTGCCCCCTGGCAGTACCCCCACAGATCTGGGTCTCCCCTCCTCAGGGAACCCCCACCCTCTATCCCCACCTCACCTCAGACTATGGCTACTGCCATTCTCGATCTAGCCCCCGTTCACTGGGGCAGACTGCAGTGTAAATGCCTCTCATCACCGGCAAGGGGGGAGTTGGGACCTGCTGCCTACCCTTGGGCTGCCCTTCTGCAACCCCAGTACCCTTTCTGGCCTGTAACAAGGCCTGCAGCCTGGAGGGTTTCCAGGATGAGCTCACCCAGCTCCTCTAGCCTTCCCCCAGCCCTGCTCCACTTTAGGTACTCTTTCTCAGCTCCCAGGCAGCCAGGCCCTTCTCCCTCAAGAGCTAAGAGAGTCCTCTCAGCTCCTGGCTTCACTGGGCTTTTATAGGGCCAGCTGCAGTCTGACTAGGGCGTGGCCCAGCTGCGGCTGCTTCACCAATCAGCGAGCCTTTAGCTCGCAGCCCCGGCCCTCTCCCAGGGCTGGCTTCAAGCCCTTTCAGGGCAGGAGCGGGTGACTACCCCGCTACAGTGGGATAGAGGAAGGAGTCTGCCACAGAGCCTTAGCAATCTTGAGAACCCCATCATACACAGGTAGGGCAATCTGGACGAGCGTGGAGGCTGAGAGGACATTGAAAAGGGTGTCCTCCTGCTCTGCCATCTCCTGCATTTCCAGCCCAAGTTCTCGGCAATCCACCTGAGAAGGGCTTGGTGTTGTTTAAAGTCATCTGGGAGGCTGGCTCTGGAAGGTCCTGCGACCACCTCGTCCAAGGAAGAGGAGGCGGCCCTGAGGGCTCGACAGCCACTGGAGAGGGAGGTTTGGGGGTAGCCACTGGATCCTCCATCCCAACCTCGGAGTGAGCTTCCGGTACCTGACCCGGTGCCGGTGGGGTCATCGATTTTCGCTCTGACGCAGTCACTGAAGTGCGCTGCAAAGGTGGCATGGTCATCAACGGAACGCCCCATGCTCCCAAATACAGCCACTGTGTTGGCCACTGGCCTTGCTGCCACTGCAGTGCCGTGAATGGTAGAGCAGTTTCCGGTGCCCAATCCCATCGCGGAGACTGGGACGATGGGCTGAACTGGGCCTCCGCAGCAGAGGAACCACTCTCCGGCGACCAGGGAGGAGCGGTCAATGCCTGGGTCTGCCTGCTGGCTGTGGCTACCGGTAAGCGCTGAGCAGGGAGAACGGTTCTGGTGCCGGGGAGATTGGCATCAGGGGAACAGTGCTGCAGAGACCGGTAACGTCAGAGGGAGCAACGTCTAGACCCGGATCGGCAAGAGGGCAAGCGGCGTTGGTCTTAATATGGGGAGCGTCGTTCCCACACTGGGAAATAATGTCTCGGCATCCAGGGGGAGAGTTTGGGCAACCGGCGGCGCGGTTACGACTTGCCATGGGATTGCTTGTCCGGCAACAGACGGCCCTCCCCTGCCCCCGGAGAGGTCTTAACAGCTGCCTTGCCCTCTCAGGGAGCCTTAAGCGTGGGGGGGAAGGGATAGCTCAGTGGTTTGAGCATTGGCCTGCTAAACCCAGGGTTGTGAGTTCAATCCTTGAGGGGGCCATTTAGGGAACTGGGGTATGTGTCTGGAGATTGGCCCTGCTTTGAGCAGGGGGTTGGACTAGATGACCTCCTGAGGTCCCTTCCATCCCTGATATTCTATGATCCTGCGGCACCGGAGATGTCATAGGAGCAGGTGGAGACCTGCGCTCTCTCTGCACCTGGGCTTGGGATGACGATGGTGCAGGCAGGGAGGTGGGTCCCATACCACTCACCAGAGTCAGTGACGGAGCTTTCAGAGGGCTAAGAGCCCCAGCCACGGAGGCATGCTCACGCTGCTCCGGAGAAGGCTGGCTGACAGGCCCAGTCCCTCTATCGGATGACCCCGGGGCCTTCTTGCTCGGCGCCGGCGAGCACTTCTTCGCCTTCTTCTTCGGCACTGGCAAATGATGCTGAGAGGAGTGGGCACCGGCAGTGCATTGCACATGGTAGTCGAAGTTCTCGGTGTCCTGTGTAGAGGGCTCGAAAGCCGGATGGAGAACGGACTCCATCAGGAGGGCCCTGAGGCCAATGTCCCTCTCCTTCTGGGTGTGAGGTTGAAAGTTCTTACAGATCCGGTAATGCTCCTTGTTGTGTGATTCCCCCAAGGATTTAAGGCAGCTGTTGTGGCCTGCCACAGATCGAGCAGGTCTTAAACCCGGGAGCTCGGGGCATGCCCCGCTTGGGGCAAAGTCCTTGCTGGGACCTTAACTATCAGCTAAATATGCACTTAATTACTTAACACTAACTACAATCGAACAAAGGCCCAAAGGCATGAAGTCCAATGGAAGAAACCGCTAGCTCTTAAAAAGCAAGAGAGGCGCACCAAGTGATCACCATGGGTGGTAAGAAGGAACTGAGAGGGCATGGGCTGGCAGCACCTGATCTAGAGTGCCACGCTCGTGCCACAGTATAAGGCGCTACAGCCGGCTCTATGGGTACCGCTAAGGCAAAAATCTCCAACAGCCGTGCACATGGGCGCATGCACACCTAAAATGGAATCAACATGAGCAAGCACTCGAAGAAGAATACAACATGCTTTGGAAGCTTACTGCTCTGTTGCAATACTACTTACCAAAAATATCCTCACATAGTACCAGTCATTTGCTTGAAAGCCTCTATTGTTGGTTTCCTCATGTGACAACAAGTGCAATAATCTTTCCAGTGGTAAACAGAGGCTCTTGTCTCATGGTTTTGATAACATCCTAAGAGATTTGCTATTTTTAAAAAAGTGACAGGCAATACTGGAAGCTACTGACAATTTAAATCAGTTTGATCAATTTGAATAATGATGAACATGGAAAAGTTCATTTGTCCCAAGACAGTTCTTAAAAATAAAGTATATTACATCAAAAACCTACATTAAAAGAACATCGAGATGGCAAAGTTGAGCACTCAAACGTTAGAAAGTGACCGAATTAAGGATGCCATGTGACTTCAATCCAGTCCCCTTGTGCATAAGCATTATGGTACAGTCTTTATTTATATGATCACATGCTATTTTTTCCTCAGGACCCCTGGTCTCAATTCAGTACACTTTCAGAATAGTGCTCTGGAATGACTCAGAGTTGTGTAGTAGTGGATGAGGCTGCTACAGGTTCTAAACTTTAGACATTCACTTTTGGAAATCTTGACTAATATGTAATCTAACATGTAAATTAGTCACTGCACATGTGCAATACAGTTTTAGAATTTGCATCACACTTCTTAAGGCCCCGAATGTACAATTTTAAAAATATATTTTGGATTAAATTTATATCCTGTACGTATTTTAAGATCAAAATAATCTCAAACACACATTTTTAAATACCACAATGTGTGAATTATGAATACATCCTGCTGAAATTGAAGTTTTAAAAGAAAGAATGAATTCTGAATTATAGGAATGAAAGAACATGAACCAGGCAGTCTTTTTAAACATACAGAGATTTAAAGACTGAAGAGCATTAAAACATTTTTGGCTAAAATACTTGTGTGGCAAAAAAACAAAAACAAAAATGAATACAGACTTCAGAACACATTATGATTACCGTAGTATATGTATCAGTAAAAGGAATTTTTGGAACTTTTTTACTGCTTTTGAATAGAAGAGACAACAAATTATTTTTATCAAATGGACTGGACAATATGGAATTGTACTTAAGAGCAAATATTTACAAATCTTAGAATTTATAAATAACTATTTTCTTGTATGTTTCCTACCTGTATAATCCCCAAATCACAGCCTTCTTTTTCATTGCAAGGTAAAAAATAGCTGCATCAAGTGGATCGTTGTTTCGTTGAAAAGCTGCTTTGGCTACCTGTGAAGATATGGGGTTTTGTTAAATTTGTGACAAATTTAAAAGTAATCTGAAAGCACTATCCCTAAACTGGATTTAGTCATTGTTAAATAAATTCATTTTAAGTAGTTCTGATATACATGGCAAAGATCAATTAGGTATATTTTTTGCTTACAATTAACAAAAACCAGTTCCTCATCAAATCAAAGTTACATTGATTTCAGGTTTTTATGATAAAAGTCAGTTATGTAAATAAATAAAAACATTTGTTTACTTAGTCTACATTAACTCTTTTGCACTGAACATTTGGGCAGAAACTCTGATAGATATGAGAAATAGTTCTAAGTCATCAGGAAAGGAAAAGCAGAATGGACCGATTTAAATCATAATGATTTAACTAATTTTAACCAACATAAACTAGCAAACAGGAAACCTTGATTTAGCAACTAAATAGAGTCTTTACGCTAAATGTGGTGCTTCCTTTTGCTAATCAGAAGATACATCTCTCTCTCTTTCACACACACACACTTAAGCAATTACATGATTTAATATACATTTAGACAGATTCTTAATTTTTGGATTTTGTATTTCAGAAAAATGGTGAATGATCCATTACTTCTTTATCAGATGGCGATTTTTTTTATCCAAAGTTTATTCGCATGAAAATGTAAATTCAATTAAAATGCACAAAACCAGCATTGTAACAGTTTTTTATTAAATAAATAAGTGTACTGCATACGTTAAAAAAAAGTTTACTAAAACATGTTTTGCACGTTTCACTAACTGATTTATTAAGCAAAGGAAATATTATCTGTAGTTAGTTAATTGAACTGATTTCTGATACTATATCCTTCAAGATTTTAAAACCAATAGATCTCATCCTCTCATACCTGGTTTTTATGAGCAGATCAGAAGAGGAAGGCAAGCTTCAAGTATTTAGCCAGTGACTTCCACCAGTTAAGTGGTCTGACTTTTTTTAAAACTTGGTAGCAAAATATGTACTAAATATTATTTCTTGTCTTTAATTTACCTTTTCTTTTTTTTTAATAAAAGGTAAGTTCAGGTCTTAACAGCTTGTCAATTTCAAACTTAAATGTAAATTGGTTTATTTTTTTAAAAGTAAATCTGCATTTAATTTAAATTTAAAAAATCCAATTTAAATAAAAAACACCTTTTTAAAAATCATCAATTTTGTCCACCGTGAGGACAAGTAAATCATAGAGGGCCAAATTTCCAATACACCTGTCATAGTCGTCCCACAAAATATGCTTGTACAAATGCAGATTTGTGAAGGTCCATTTTAGAAGCTCTCAAAGTTTGGCTCATGTTGTATAGTAGAGGTTTGCATCTCCAAAACTTCCCTTATTACTATAATGTTTGGTCTCCATAGATTTTAACGGAATCCCCTCAATATTGGTTACCAGATTGTCCTATATCAAGCAGGCTAAACTGAGTCACTAGATACCGTCATTCAAAAGATGGGAGGGGACATGCATGCAAAGTTGTAGTTACCAGTTTTTCTATTAAATGCAAGTAATTTCAATTGGCTTCTGAGGGAAATGGTTTCACTTACTAAAATTTGAGGGCAGTAGAAAGGGTTCAAGTGTGTGCTGAAGCAAATCAGTCAGGTCAAGTTGAGCTGGATTATAGTGCAACAAAAGCCAGTCATTTTCCTAGATGACTACATCTCGTGTGACAGAATTTAAGCTTTCATTAAAGCAATAATCAAGGACCAGACCCTCATGTGGTGCAAATCACCATAGCTCCATTAGCTCCAATGAAGCTATGACATTCTATACAAACTGAGGATCTTGCCTCATATCTAGCCATATAGTAAACCAAATATAAACTGATGCACTGCTGTCTGCCTCAATTTCCAGACAGCCTGAAACAGGTGTGAAACACTACTGTTAATGTAAACAATGTTAAATAAGCACAGTAGGCTTAGACCTAAGTGTCAATATTTACCATTTCACAGATATATAAAGCTTGCAAGGTATAGGAGCCATTATGAAAATTATGGGCACATAATGTTAGGAAATGTGATACCAGGGTCTAAACCAGAGTTCTCAAACACGCGGCCCGCGGGGCTATTTCCTGCGGCCCGCCAAGCGGCCTGCACTCGCCCCCCCCCGGCCTACCTCCAGGCCAGGGGTGGGCAAACTACAGCCGCAGGATTGCCCCCCTCAAGCCCTGCGCCGCTCCCTGAAGCGGGGGTGGGGTGGGGGAGAAGAAGCAGAGGGCTCCGTCCTTCCAGGCACCGCCCCCCCACAGCTCCCATTGGCCGGGAACGGGGAACCGCAGCCAATGGGAGCTTCGGGGGAGGTACCTGGAGGCGCGGCAAGCAGCATGCAGAGCCCTGCGTCGCCCTCCCCCAGAGGCCGCAGGGACATGGTTCCAGCTACTTCCCGGAGCAGGAGCGGGGCCGGCAGCCTGCCCTGGCCCCGGTGTGCACCGCTGCCACCCCGGAGCCCGAAGCCCTCCTGCACCCTGCCCGCCAACTCCCTGCCCTGAGCCCCCTGCTGCATCCCACACCCCCTCTGCACCCCAATCCCCTGCCCTGAGCCCCCTGCCTGAACCTCAACCCCCTGCTGCATCCCAAACTCCTGCCCTGAGCCCCCTGCTGCACCCCACACCTCAACCCCCTGCCCTGAGCCCCCTGCTGCATTCCACACCCCTCCTACACCCCAACTCCGTGCCCTGAGCCCCCTGCTGCACCCCACACCCTCCTGCACCTCAACTCCCTGCCCTGAGCCCCCTGCTGCACCCCACACCTCAACTCCCTGCCCTGAGCCCCCTGCTGCACCCCACACCACAACCCCCTGCCCTGAGCCCCCTGCTGCATCCCACACCCCTTCTGCACCCTGAGCCCCCTGCCTGCACCCCAACCCCCTGCTGCACCTCAACTCCCTGCCCTGAGCCCCCGCCACACCCCTCATGGACCCTCTGGGGGCAGGGAGGGGGCGGAGTTGGGGTGGGGACTTCAGGGAAGGGGTTGGAATGGGGGCAAGGAAGGGGTGGAGTGGGGGCAGGGCCGGGGGCAGCGAGGGAGGGGGTGTCAGTGATGGGGCCCTCGGGCCAATGAACTAGCCCTCATATGGCCCTCGTGTTCATTTGAGTTTGAGACCCCTGGTCTAAATCAATTTTCCTCTTAGACAGTTCCATAATATCCATGCTGCCCCTAGCTTCCAGTGTCCTGCAGAGCTTCCGACTTCTCACTGATAGCAGACTTACCTTCTGACTTCATTAGTATTTTTCACCTGCAGTCCTCAGGAAGCAGAGACTGTAGAAAAATATCTGCACCACTTTGGTGCCCTGACCATACTATCTATAGATGTTAAACTCACAAAAAAACAAGAATATAATATGCACAGGCATGCAAGTGAAAGAAAAAACATGTTTCCTAAATAACTGAACATACAAGTAGATTTATTTACACTCCATTTGTTAAAATAATAAATAATGTGTAAGTTGAGCCTTCGTACCTCAATAATACATGTTCTCATGGCAGATATAAAGTAACTTAACAGTGCCTTTTTTGTGTGCTGGATTTGCCACAATGAGAAATCACTTCCATACTGGGCTCCATCTCCTAACAGTCATTGTGTGTGCCAAAGTCAAGCAAGGCTCTTGTGCTAAAAATTACTTGACTGGTTAACTCCAAATACTGAATGTTCAATAATGAGACTTTGCAGAGTTTAAAAGGACATTTATACTCCCTCACAGTGAAGAATTAAAAACAAATATTTCTACAAGATGAAGATGAGCCTAAAAGTTACAGAATCATAGAAATGTAGTGCTGGAAGAGACCTTGAGAAGTCATCAAGTCCAACCCGCAGCACTAAGACAGAATCAAGTAAACCGAGACACCATTAACAGGTGTTTGTCCAACCCTGTTCTTAAAAACCTCAAAAGACTACTTCCCTTGAAAGCCTATTGCAGAGTTTAACTGCCCTTATAGCTAGAAAGCTTTTCTAATATCTAACCTAAATCTCCCTTGCTTCAGATTAAGCCCATACTTCTTGTCCTCATTTATAATTTCTTGTCAAGTTTATAACTAGAACTACCTCTTTCACAAAATGCAGTGAAATTCAACACTTAAAATCAGTAAAGTGACAAGAAATGAAGCCAACCGCCCCATGCCCTCCCTATGGTAAAAGAAATTCACATCCTTCAGGAAGCACTGACAATTCTTCTCCATCCCACTGCTGTTAAATTCTTGACCCTTAAGGCCCTCTAATCATAGCATCCCTGTAACTGAACAGGAGTTAACAGGACGCTAGTGTACTTCAACCATTTTCATATAAGGAAACTGGGTAGCATAATTATTCTAGGATATATGAATAACTGGTAACATGCTGTAAGCTAATTTGTTTTCAGTAAACTATATTTACCTTTTCTATGCATCTGCGCAAACTATGGATATTCCGAACCCACCATCCTACACCCATAGCTCTGAGTTCTGACCAGGTCGGATCCCCTTTCTGCACAGCAGGAAGCATGTTCAGTAGTTCTTCTTCTGCTACTGAATGAAATGCCCAGGCAAAGTGACGAGTAGACAAGCCTATGCAATAATCCACAAAAGAAAAGAGTACTCGTTCAGTGACAACAAAACCTGAAAAACAAACTGCAAGTTCAGAAGGTTTTTTCTTTGATTTTTAACTGTGAAAGTACAAGACCAGAAACTTGGTAGGCATTAAAACAACTGCAGGCCTTGCATTCCTAGGTTACACATATGTGAAAGTTAAGTACTGTCTTACAAATGGACAACCTGTTTATTATTCACTTATAAACTGGCCATTTCTAGTTCACGGACAATAGATGTAATGCCCAAAATATAAATAACTACTAAACACAAATATCTGCAGAGAAATGCCCTTAAAGATAGCTAGTGGCAATGTCATACCTATATGAAATTTTGCATATTTAATTAAGTGAAATTTACCAAAAAGTTCAGAACATTTAGCTTAATTTTGATTAAATGCTAAATTCCAAGGAAAAAATTAACAATACTGACATGTTCAATGAAAAGTTTCTCCCCCCCCTTCCTCTTTTTTTTTTTTAATCATGCCAAGTTTTAATGTCTAAATTGTAAACATTCTGGGAGTTTATTTCTCCTGAAAAAATCATCATCTCAGCACTTCATCAACTTCCAAAATAAGAAGTCAAATTTGGAAACGGTTTTCAGGAAACAAGCTTTTGTAATCTTTTGGCACCGAGTATTATTTACCCAAAGCAAAAAGGAAACATGGAAAATTCTGTCCTAATTGAGCATTTTACAGATAAAAAGGACTGTAGCTACAATATGTTCATAGTTGGGTTTTTTTAAAGTTTTACGCAGCATCAAGCAAATATTTTCATCATTAAAGCATTTGGCTTGATGAAATGACCTAAATGCCCTTTAACTTTCATGAAATACACTGTCATTTTTATTTTAAGACAGAAGCATACCAAACAGACCCATCAGTGAAATTTAGTATGGAATAGTATGGGGCTCTCAACTTTTTTCTTTCTGAGGCCCCCCAAACATGCTATAAAAACTCCACGGCCCACCTGTGCCACAATAACTGGTTTTCTGCATATAAAAGCCAGGGCCTGCATTAAGGGACAGCAAGCAGGGCAATTGCCAGGACCCCATGCCACAGGGCTTCACTGAAAGCTAAGTTGCTCAGGGCCCCAGACTTCAGCCCCATGCAGTGGGACATTGGTTTCTGCCCTGGGCCTCAGCAAGTCTAACACCGGTCCTGCTTGGCGGATGCCCTGAAACCTGCTCGTGGCCCCCTAGAGGGCCCCGGACTCCTGGTTGAGAACCACTGACATAGTACTCCTTTAAGTCTTCTGTTCTGGTGTGGTTTGAACAAAGTGAGTGAGTTATGATCTTATTTTGTGCCTGTACAGTCAATTCAGCATACACTTTCTAAAACTACCTTGCTGCATTTCAACCTTCATGATAATCTACTGTGCAAGTTTACTTCTGAATTTGCTTATTTTCTTTTAAGTATCATCAGGACCTACAAACTTACATCACATTTAGAAAAAATCAGTATTGTTATTTTTAAGTTACAGGTAATCTTCAGCATGTTAAGCTACTGGATCAGCCATATCTGTATTCAGCTTTGAGCTGTGCTCAATTAGGAAGTTTACACATGAATAACTCACTAACCCAAACATTACTGAAAAACAGAAATTACATCCAATCTTGGTTTGCTTTACAGAGCTCATCAAGAAGTAGAACCTAAACCAAGGCTGTTGAAGACATTTAAAAAAAAAAAAAAAAGAGAGAGCCTTTGCATTTGGCCAGTCCTTAGCAAATATGTCTTGCCTCTTTAACGCTGACAGGAATATTTTACTTTAAAGTACAAAGCCAAACGTTTTTGGTTTTGGTTTTTTTAAAGAAGTTCAGCACCGAACGGCCTTGCGAAGTAGCAATTTTCAAGTAGGTAGCACCAATGACAGTCCTGAGTTAGATAAATACTATAAATATCTGATTACGTCAATTCTGTAAAAAATTCTGTTTGTTTGAAGCGCATTTTATACTGTACGTTACTGTTCAGACCGTAATAGTGTCAGATGCTACAATGCATATGAAAGTACTAGTTTGTCCTTTTGTTTTAACTTGATAACAAATTAAACACACCAAAAGAAATACTGAAATTGTGAAGGCTATATATTATTTTATCCAAGAGAAATTGCAATTAAACATATGTAAAGACTATCATAGAACTGAAAGTAGTTGCTGAAAAGGATTGCTATAATCACCAATTAAAAATAAAATCAGTTCAAGTTTGGTGATTTATTCTAGCAGCACTGCTCCTCAGCAGAAGTTTGCTGGAAGCATGGAAATAATCTAACTTGATTATGGGTAAAACTTTCCAGAAGCACCAAAAGTGACTTAAAAAGCCTAAATCCCATTTTCAAAAGTGACTTAGGCACTTCAGCTCCTACGTCACTAATGTTTTCTGAAAATTCTTATCCTATGCTGTGAGTCTCTCATGCTAAAATAAAATAAGCACTAAAATGAACTGTTCTATACAATGTTCAAATAATGTCTTGTCATATTACTCATTTCTAAACAAAGCTCTTTCCAGTATTTTATAACAGAAATTCATAAAAGGATATCTTTACCCCAAAGAGATTAATCAAGAAGCATGCACACAACAAACAGCTATGTTACTCTTCAGCATGAGCATGCACAGGGCTTGCAAGGCAAATGGGCTGTTAGGACTTGCAGAATTGTAGTATGAGAGAATTGCAGTATGTATTTCAAGTCTGCATGCATACATCTAATAGATAAAAATCATTTAAATTGTGAAATCACGTGAACACTGTCAAAAAAAAAAAAACCCCAATCTGTAGAGTTACCTTGGTGAAGTAGCTGGGCTCGATGGACAGGAGGAAGTGAGGTTGTCAGAAATGTGTGCAGCTGAACAGCCAGAAGGAATTTTAAGCCACATTCATCAAGCGTTTCTCCACCTATAAATAAAAATTGAGTCATATTTTCACGAAAAGAAAATACATATGAAAGAAACTTGAAAAAATGGAAAATGACTATAAATAGCTCTCTGATTTCTCTTTGCTAGACCACTATCTATGACATCACATTTAAAAAAGAGCTCATGAATTCAGTGATTTAGTCAACTCTTAAACCCCAAACTAAGACACTAGTGACAAAGAAACAAAGGCAATCTCAGGGTGGACAAGTGGCAAAAAAGGATGCATGCCCTGAGCAAGTTATGCTTTGCAGAGTAATCTAGAACTCTAAGAAAAATCATACTTTCCCTATTCTTTCAATCAGTAACTAAAAACAATATGCTGCTTATTGTATCAAAGTATTATACAACTATTATGTTGGATAAAGGGAAAAAACTTGGTTGATAAAGGAAAGTGCATTCATAGGACGGTGAGAGTTAAATTCTCAGGAAGAAACACTTCTGATTGTTTCTTTAGATTTAAACAATAGCAACCACACAAAAAGCTCTTTGGATCCTAACAACTGGATTTATAATCTAATTATAGCCATCCAACAGTAAACCAACCCCCATCTCATCCCCACCTAACCCACAAAAAACACCCATACAAATAATGAATTAATTCAGCTAGTCATTACATCAAAGCTGCAAAGTAACCTCAGTGTCCCAGGAACATACCCTCAAACCTTCCCAAAAAGCCTGTTAATTTCCCCCCCCTTCTCCCAGCATGCTTGGAAGGTCACGTTTGGGTTATTTCTGACCAAGGGCAAAGGAAGTCTCAGTCTTGGGCCCCTCACAGTGAACACACATGGTTCATGATTATATCAGTCAACAATAACAAATGAAAATACTTCTGAAGTTCATAACTTAATTTCTGTAATAAAAGTGTTATGAAGAAGTTTGCAATTTTAAAAAAAGGACTGTTTACCTAAACAGCAGATGGTAAAATCTTGTTCAATAGTACATCATACTAGTACAACTGAATATTTAATACACTTATCTGGAAAGACATTGGCAAGACAATAAAAATCCTTACAAAAAGGCTTGTGAATTACAAGAGTATTGCCTATCACTTAAAATATATAGCTTACCCTGGTTTCTGTCTCTGCTTTCTCCAATAGCAGTACTGGTAGTAGCAATTGTATCTGCCAAGGCCATCAATGACATTTGCTCCATCCTGGTGAGACCTGGTAAGCTAGAATGCATCAAGTGACGAGAAAGAACTTGGGCATGCTCTGGTCCAAAGTAAGTTGGGCTGTACTGAGAAAGATCAATGACCTTTGGCTTTGTATTATCTTCATCTGCTTCAAACACGGTAAGATCATCTGTATTTAGGCTGGAGTTTTGAAAAAGATCTTCATAATTTTCATCGGGTAAACCATTTTGTTTATTTAAGTTATTTTGATTGTTGGATTTCTCTAAACAAAAATGTGAGCAGTCATCATCTGCAGCAAGCAATGCATACAAAGGAAGTGGTGGAACAGAGTCTATTTCTGTATAGTCTGTATTCTCAGTTTTGTTGAATGTCTTGGGGTCTCTTGCAGTGCTTCCACTAGCACTAATTGTGAGAGATCTAAGTCGCCGATCATGATTAGGTTCAGATTCATTTATAGCAACAACTTCCCCAGCAATACATTTCACCAAATGAGACAGGATGGCTTTTGCTCTACGTACTTTACCAAGGTCCATAAGCTCAAGAAGCTGGAAAGGGTGGTACTGAGGTAAAGTTGGACATAATACATGAGCTGCTTCAAAAAGACCAGAATCTTCCATTTCCACAGACAGATCAAATGCAGTTCTCTTTCCACTAAGTTTCTGTGCAAGACTTGTCATGGATCTGGTTAAGGTTCGCTTTGGTGGGTGCAGGCCAGAACCAGCCGACTGGCTTTGTTTCATTAAGCTAGTGATAGATGGTGTGCTTCCACTGTAAGAATCACTCGTAACTGACTCTTGTTTTGAAGGGGATTGCCACTGAGAATAAACATGCATTTCACAATCCATCCCAACTACAAGGATGCCATCACGCACCCAAGATAAAGAAACTGGCAAAGGAGGTGATCCTTCTACTGAAGAAACTAAGTCCACGCACCGTAGCAGTACAAACCTACAAAGGGATGTAACTTTTGTATTTTCCCACAGTGGCAATGCAGACATCTCCTTACTACTTTGGTCATGCATGTTCCCAACCAGCTGGCCAAACATATAAAGCTTTGATCCAATTCCTACTGTTAGGATATGTGATCCATCTTCCTTAGACATCCAGTCTAAGTGAACCAAGTGCTTTGTGCTGGGCAAAATCCTCTCATTATTAGATAAATAAACTTCTTGTTTATTGTATGCCATTAAATTACTGTCAATACTAATGGCAGAGTCCAACATTATGCTTATTTCATCTAAATGAAGAGTCTGTTCCAGAATCCAACATGATCCTCCTGTAGATTCACATTCAAAAATACTAACATGCATCATGAAATCTTGAGAACATCGACTATTTTTAGATGTCATCTGCTTGTATGCTACAGCTAATCTATTTGTATGTGCACAACTAACTTCTACTGGCCTGCCTGGAACATTCACAGTACTACTACTAAGAAGTCCATCCTCAACAAGTAGTGGCCATTCTTCCCATATATACGTAACATTACTATTTATAGTATATTCTGGCGTAGAAGAAACCACTGCCTCAGGAGTCACTCTGCATCTCCAGAACCTAACTTTTCCATCTGAGCAAGAAGTTGCCAGTAGATAAGGGGCATGACAAACTGGATATACGGAGGAGGAACTCAGGTGTCCTAAAATTGAAACAGAACAAAAACAAACACAGCAAGTTTCACATCAGGGTCAAATAATAAGTAACCATATGTATTTTTTTTTTTTTTTTTTTTAAATACAAGGGCCAAACTAAATTCACTCAATTTTCTTAAAGTTAATACAGTTTGGTTTTGGTTCATCCTACAAAGTATCTAGTGCCTATTTTACTGACACAGAATAATGATTACAAGGATTCAGAGAGAGAAGGGGTGAAAGGAACAAGTTGAACACAGTTCTACAGCGACACTTTGGGGGGGGGGGGGGGGGGGGGGCATTCAATCAATGGAAACTGGCCCAGTTAAATGTTTAAAATTATTTCACTTCTCTGAAATTTTAAAAACCTCTATGCCCAATATGAATGGAAAGAAGCATTATATAAACAGTAACTTGTGGCTCCAAATATGTTAAGCAATAAAAGCAAATTTTAATATCGACAACACGGATAATCAGTGTTGGAACCTGATGACACAAAATATGGATCATTTGAATTATAAGCTCCAAAATAAATTGTGCACTAGTGACAAGTCATGACATGGATTTATAGACCTTTAATTAAAAATGGATTTCTCTGTCCATGTATATACATGGATCCATACCCCCCTTCCCCAATGGCCACCAGAGAAGCTCAGACACGCTGCAGTTGCTGAATCTTTGAACATAGCTGGAGCTTTCATGCTGGTGTATTTTCATAATCCACGTATGTGAAGTCACACAATTATGAAGTGTGTGCACTTCACACTGCAATCCAGGTACTATATGCTAGCTAGTGTGACAAAGTTCTGTCCTTGACTCCGTGGGTCCTGCGTTTCCTGATGGATTTTGCTAACCTCAGAGGCTCACTGTGACCCTCCACATAGCCCTTCTCTCTCTAGAGAGAAGGGTCACATCTACTGAGCCATTTTCATCGTAAGCCAGCAAGGGAGGTGAGGAGAAACAACCCTTCCTCGCACAGTCTCTGTTGTCTCCCAGTATCAGTGATTAATCAGGGAGGGGAGGGGGGAGCCCGGGCCCGCCCTCTACTCCGGGCTCCAGCCCAGGGACCCTAAAATTAGCAGCTATGGAAGGTGACTTTTTGGAAATAGGACATGTACAATTCCCTGGGCTACTTCCCCACAGCAGCCCCCACTCAATATCTTCTTCACAATTACCTCAGGGTCTCCTTCCTTGCACCGGATATGGATTCGTACTACTTTGTTCCTCCAAGAGCACAGCTCCCTCCTATAGCTCCTGACACCCACACCACACTGACTAACTTTTAACTAGTTCCAGCCAGTCCTTGATTGGCTTCAGGTGTCCCAATCAATCTAGCTATCTTCACTATCTTCTAGAAGGATCTTAATTGGCCCCAGGTGTCTTGATTAACCTGGAGCAACTGCCATTTGGTTACCATGGTACCAGGGATTTTTTTAGCCTGGGGCTAACATACCTGTTCCTCACTACTTTACTGCAGGCATCTGGCCTTGCCCCATCACACTAGCTCAAAACACATGCTCCCAATAAAGGGTCTGAATACCCTAAGTAGTCTTCATAGGAGACGCATGTTGATGGACTTAACATTATTTTTTAATATAAAGTCAATTTCCCCAACAAACCACATTTCACTACGCAGGACTGCATATTGCCTTTTACTTACAGAAATCCTTGGTCTAGAGCAACATTTTTCACTGACTAGCTTTGGCAGGAGCTCTGCTGCAGCATTTGGGCCCCAGGAGTAAAAACCAAAATTTTAAAGGACAATGTATTTTAGTATTCCTTTCAAATCTGGATTCCACGTATTCTTGAGTTCACTAGGTATTTGTTAATTTGTTGTTGTTTTAATTCTAATAACCCAGGAAACTCATAGAATACAGTATACCAAGATATTTACTAGTTATTTCTTTTAAAATTACAGACCTGCTGATGGTTTAACACTTATTATTTCCACTCCTTCTGGTAAATTCAACTCTTGACTATAAACCATTTCCGAAGAGAGAGTCAGACGACTGGTACTTTGAAGGTTTGCTCTACAGGCCTGATATTTCTGCGTGAAGGGAGACTGGATCTTCTCTGGATCCGGAGAGGAAGAATATAGCTCTTCATGATGTGACACTGCTTCAGCTATATTTGAGTCTATTTTTTCATCTAAAAAAAAGTTTGCAATGTTAAGTGACAGTTATCGTAACATATGACAATTGTTTTATGAAAAACACAGCTGTCACTGAACCAACAAGAGGGGATACAATTTTAAACTTGGTTTTGGTAAGAAGTGAGGACATCATAAAAGAGCTGGTTGTAGGACATAATCTTCGATTGAGTGATCATGAGTTGATTCAGTTTAAATGTAATGGCAGGTAACCAAAAACAGGTCACCAACTCTGGTATTTTACTTCAAAAGGGAAGTCTTTGGAAAATTAAGGGAATTAGTTGAAGAAGTCAACTGGACTTAACAGCTCAAGGACTTAAATGTGGAGCAGGCTTGGAATTTCTTCAAATCAACCATACAAAAACTATTTGCAATTTGCACCCCAAGCAAGGGGGGAAAATTGTAGGAAGAGACATGGCTGGATGAATAACCACTTCAGAAAGATTATTAGGAATAAGCAGAGAACATATAGGGAAAGGAAAAAGGGATTGATTTGCAAAGAAAGCTATATCTTGGAGGATAGAAAATACAGGAATAAAGAGAATTGCTAAAAGTCAAGCTGAATAAGCTCTTGCCAAGAAAATTAAAAAAAAATAAGAGGAAAGAATTTGGTAGCTATATAAATAAAAAGAATAAGCAAGGATGAGATTAAGCCGCTATGCAGTGCCAACGGGAAGGATATTAAAAATAATCTAGGTATGGCCCAAAAACTGAGTGAATACTTTTCCCCCATCTTTCAAAAATGATAATATTGAACATGTGCATAAAGGCAGAATGACTGGTGGAAACAAGTGTACAGAAATGGAAATTGCCACATTAGAGGTGCAAGAAAAACAAAAGTTTAATGCACTCAAACTGTGAGGACTAGATAATTTCCACCCAAGAATACTGAAAGAACTGGCATATGAGATTGCTAGTCCAATAGGTAGACTTCTTAAAAATCCTTGCATTCGAAGGCAATAGCATATGACTGGACAATAGCTAATGTCTTACCTATATTTAAGAAAGAGAAAAAAGTGATACAGTTCTGTGAGCCTGATCTCAGTATTATGCAGGGCTTAGAACAAATTATGAAGGAAAGAATAATTAAATTCATGGAGGTACAGGGGATGTAATGCAACATGGGTTTACCAAAGGTAGATCATGCCAGACTAACCTGATTTCCTTCTTTGAGAAAATAACTGACTTTTTAAATTTTAGATAAGGGAAATGCAGTAAATCTTATATATTTGGATGTCAGCAAAGCAAAGCCAAAGTATCACATGAAAAATGATTATTAAATTAGAAAAAATGGGGATTAGTATAAGATTTGTAAGGTGGACAAGGAACTCGATAAAGGGGAAAAGGCAATGGATTGTTCTGAAAGGCGAACTATCTGGCTGCAGGGAGGTTACTAGTGCAGTTCCTCAAAGATCAGCCTTGGGACCAATCTTATTCAACACTTTTATTAATGACCTTAGCACAAAGAGCATGAGTGCTAATGAAATATGCTCACGATACAAAGTTGGGAGGCATCATCAATATTGAGGAAGATCAGAATATTGTATAGGAAGATCCGGATGATCTTGAAGACTGGAGTGATAGAAATGGGATTAAATTCAATAGTACAAAGTGCAAGCCCCTGCATTGAGGGTCTAAGAGTAAGAATTTCTGCTGCAACCTGGGGGCTTATCAGTTGGAAACAACTGAGGAGAGAGATCTGGGTGCATTGGTAGATCACAGGATGACTATGCGTCACCAACATAATGCAGACATGAAAAAGGCAAATGTGATCCTAGCCTGTACCAGGCAAGGCATTTCCAGTAGAGAGAGAAGTACTAATGCCTCTGAAAAAGGCAATGGGGTAAGACCTCATTTGGAATACTGTGTTAAATTCTGGTCACCCATGTTCAAGGAAGATAAATTCAAACTGGAACAGAAGCAGAGGAGAGTTACTGAGGAGAGTTACTGAGGATGATCAGGGGAATTGAGAGCCTATCTTATGAGGGGAAACTGGAAGCGTGTGGTTGGTTTAGCCTAGCAAGGATAATATGACTGTTCTGGATAAATACCTTGGGGGAGGGGGAAGGGTGAAGAGCTATTTACTGTCTTGCTATACTGAAAGGAAGACAGGACGGACATATGGTTTTAATCAGGCTGCAATTTTTATTATTAGATGTCTGGGACTACCCCGTCAAATTAAAATATACAGTGCAGGTAACTCCGTGTTCAGTATCTACCCGGGGGGACTTTTGCCACCCCCCCTTTTTTTAATCCAGGTCCCCCAGCCAATCCATTGCTGGGACCTTACCATTCCCTCCATCTCCAAACGAGGATTAACTCACGCAATAAGAAAGGATGGTTGGCTCCCTGCTGTACCACTCATAGGAACCCAAACGCCCTCATTCCACTCCTTTAACAAACACCTCCTTTTTAAGCCCTTTACCAAACCATTTATCTGGTCACTGCATACCTCCCCTGTGGAGTACTTGCACTGGACATCTGCCTCACACTTACATGAGTTGCAACATCATAGCTTAACTTCCTTCTCTACTCACAATAACAAAGCCCTCCCTGAACCCACTGTGGGGAAGGCACTCCACCTTAGCCAATCTGGTGGTGAGGAAAAATTCCTTCCCAGTCCCCTTAGAAAGGAGTGTGACTAGCATGATGCCCACAGCAGGTCCTGACCAAACCTGGTATTTTGCTACCTCCACAAGGAGGAAGGGTGCTGCTCTGCCTGGCATGGGAAAAGGGGTCTTCTCCCACCGGCCTTGCTCCTTTTCAATTCCACAGCCATTCTGGTCCCTGTGGGGATGAGTCAGCATCACCATGCTGACCTACTACCCTTTTGCAGCAGCTTCTGAGCCTCTCTCCCCCGTTCACCCCTAAAGCGCAATTTCCTTTCCTCCGGCAAGTTGGACAACGCACGTCTCTCCTCCTCCCCCACTTAAAGGTGCACTGCAGTCAACCTTAAGGACAATGTTGTCACAAGAACAAATGTGTATCAAAGTGGCCATGAAGAAATTCAGGTTGGAAATCATAAGAAAGTTTCTAATAATTTCCTTGCCATTGCGGAGGCCTCAAACACCTCAGTCCCTCCCCTATTCTCTGCCTCCGGAACATAACAGTCTAGTCTCCTGTGGGGTGTAATATTTTGATCTAAATTTCAGTTGTTGAGTTTAGCGTGAAGGTGCTGTGTGATTTTGGTGGCCTATAATATACAGGAGATCATACTAGAGCTGATGGCCCTTTCTGGACCTAAACTCTATGATTACATTTGATTAAAAAATTCTATGTGTCCTGCAAGTAAAAATCTTAACGATCCCTTAAAAGCAGAATTTAACGCAACAAATTAACTTAACAAAATGGATTTGCAGAGTAGGGATGGATCAACCCTTACTGGACAAGCAACAAGTTCTACATGTCAAGTCCCTCTCTAATTTCTGAAGTGGTTGGAACTGCAAGCTTCAAACCCTGTATAATATAAAGCAATGAAACTATACTGATCCAAAAAAAATTAAATCTGTCAAAGAGGACATGTGAACATTAGTTCTCACAATAAGTTAACTCTACATGTATTTTCAGATAGAGTGTTAAATGCATATCGTAACATGTAATATATATATGCAAAATGGCGCTAGTTTACTATGAACATTTTAGAATTTGTAACTTTAAAGTTGCATGAATGATGTTCTTTATTTTTTTTCTTCTTTTTAAGGAAATAAGTGCATGAATCAATAGAAAGTAGAAACTAGGACAGAATTAACCTGGAAAAGCAGGAAGGAGTCACAGCCAAGGTATGAGTTTGGAAAGTGAAGGAGGATTAGAAATGAGACACTTACCAACCCTGCTGGAAGGGAGTGCATCCAGCTTCCCCTTTACCAGGCAGGGCTGTTGTGGTTTGAAGATTGGTTTCCCTTTCCTACATACAAGGGCTGTGACAGTATCAAAACTACATTGTCAGAAAACAGCTTGAAGAAATCTTGCCTTTGCTGCGCCACCACCTTTGTTATTGCCCAAGTCTGACTGTGGGGTCAACTACACAGTTTTTCTCAACTACTAACAAAAAATAAACACAGTTTGGGCTAAGACTAAGCATAAAAAGCTCTAGGGCAAAAAGAAAATGAGAGACTACTGAGCAAGAAAGAACAAGTTGTGATGGAAACCCAAAAGTAGCCTTCGGTGTAGCAATTGCTGATTGCTTTTTAGACAGTAGCTTCTTAAATATCTAAACAGTAAATACAGTTAAAAATAGGAGGAGTATCAGACAGTTACAAATAATTGATGTT
The DNA here is from genome assembly GCF_002925995.2 of Terrapene triunguis. Lineage (NCBI taxonomy): Eukaryota > Metazoa > Chordata > Testudines > Emydidae > Terrapene > Terrapene triunguis. Next base: position 66,390,529 of record NW_020664420.1, on the reverse strand, counting down.
TAACAATATTTTTACATCATAACAAAAGGACTTACCCACTGAAACTGGAACAGACTTCAAGTGTAAGTTCCACATGTGTAATAATGAGCGGTTTTGAGTATATTCAATTACCATTAAGTAAAATTTTTCAGAGAATCCATTTTGCAGGTTTCCTGTTGAAATTTAAAGTAACAAAGTTTTTAGTGCAACATCTAGTGTAGCAACAGTTAGCTACTAACTTTTTTCCCTCTCCCACTATATAACTATAGGCACTAGTGCCTTTACAATTAAAAGAGTATATAGATTCCAAGTAGTCATCATCTTACACAGAAAATGTTTCTTTTGTTTATTTGGTTGGGGTTTTGTTTTTGTTCCCCCTCTGAACCTGTTATTGAAAAGTTAAATGAAAATACTATCACTGATACAATAAAACAAATTCAAGGGAAGACCACCACCAGCTATGTTTAAAATCTTAAATCTAGGCAACAGCTTTTATTTTATACTGTAGCATACGAACTGCTAATGAGCAGCATTATATTTCCATTTTTCAGGTTGAAAGCATTGTGAACTATATAACTGTAGGCTCAGTTTTTAATCAAATATTATGGATGAAGAAGTGTTAAATGTAGGAACAGTCACTGATTTCTGAGGCACCAGAAAAGAATGGCAGATTAAAATTTATACAAATTATTTACATCTAGTTTACAATTCACTTATGCTGTTACTAAAGCCAGCA
>NW_020664420.1:66343139-66389804 GCF_002925995.2 Terrapene triunguis | reverse complement strand
TTTTTTTTTAGATACAAGTTTAAAAAGGAAGCTGTCAGACTTTTTTTAGAACCCTGTGTCCAAAGGAAGGGTTTAGCTAGTTGTAAGAATGATTGCTCATCAGACAGGAGTGTTGGAAAGACTTACAGCCACTCCACTTCCTAGTGTCATCTGGCACCATTCCCCTATCTTAACATTAAACATGGGACTCAGCTATCTATTTGCCTTTCATAATACCACAAAATAGTATGGGAAGCTACACATCCTGCATCTCCCAGATCCCGAAAGAGGGCCTACTGTACAAAAGACTACTGTTTTCAACAAGTGCCTCTCTCTGTACTAAAAGCCATCAGTCTTATACAACATTTCCTACAGTATACAAAGGGTACCTCTTGGTAAAATGCTTCCTCGCCTTAGACCAGGGGTTGGCAACCTTTCAGAAGTGGTGTGCCGAGTCTTCATTTATTCACTCTAATTTAAGGTTTCGCATGCCAGTAATACATTTTAACATTTTAGAAGGTCTCTTTCTAGAAGTCTATAATATATAACTAAACTATTGCTGAATGTAAAGTAAATAAGGTTTTTAAAATGTTTAAGAAGCTTCATTTAAAATTAAATTACAACGCAGAGCCCCCCAGACCGATGGCCAGGACCCGGGCAGTGTGAGTGCCACTGAAAATCAGCTCACGTGCTACCTTTGGCACGCATGTCATAGGTTGCCTACCCCTGACTTAGACCCTCAGTCTGTTTCCTCAAGGAAGAGGAAAGTAGTTTGTGTTCTATTTGTAATTTTGTTCCATTCATTTGAACTTATATTCCAATAAAATCAAGCAGATCTTTGGCCTCAAAATATAACTGAAGTGCAAAAAAAGTCATTATATCCAAACAAATCAATATCCCTTTGATACATTCTTCATCATCTTGCTGAATTAAACAGTTAATACTGCTTTACCAGAGTCTGCTAAACAGTTGTTCTTTTCAGGTATTTTCTCATCATCGTTATTCAAAATGAAGTCTTCTTGAAAAACATGAAGTAACTGTGTTTTTCTGCCATGCTAAATTGAAAGACAAACAGTAAATAAAATGAAGAGAGACATGGAATCTCTTATTTCTACGCTGATATCATTAAAAAATTGACAGGACCAAGCAAAATAATGAATTTTGAATAAAATTTATCTGCGATACCTATAATTCTCTCTGCATATGGGCAAAGGGGTAGTCTGTACATCTCAAACAGTATTGGTTTCATCATCAGTGAACATGGAAAGTTACAGATGTAATGCTCAATTTTAATGCCTTTTTAAATCAAGTAAATGAATGTTCTCCACCACCATAAAATGTGTACAGAAAAATTATCTTACTTACAAGCTCTGTAATAGCATCCAACTCTACAATGCACCCTGGCCTTGCAGTAGACTGTTGACTTATGATGTTAAAAACTTCTCCAACGTATTTCTGAAAAAAATACAGTAATACAGTAATTTTTAGTTCAACTCCTAAAGTTGATTAAAATATTACCTGATGTTTGGCATTTTCATTTTGGCATAGTGTTTTTATTTATTCGTGGCTCACTTACTCAAAGTCAGGGTTGAAAGAAGTTCAGTTTAATAAAGTGAGATTTATTAAAGCCAAAGAGATTTGTTTACATTCTATGGAAGTCTCCCGAGTCTCAGAACTTTTACAGAACTCTCTCTTACTGCTACGCACTTGGTTTTGTTAATTCTGTAGCACTAGTACACACACAATTAAGATTATCTAATTTACAATGTTATGGGAATTTAAGTAAAGCAGTTCTGTGAGGACACAAGAGGAGTAAGAATGTTAACACTAAAGTGCCACAGAATCTTTAAAGGCCTCACATGAAAGATGCCTCCTTGCACTAGGAGTTCAGTACTGACTCAGAGGAAAGTGCCACTTATTGAATCATCAAAACTACTTCTTACAGCATTAGGTGTTTCTTGGAGATTTTCCAGCCAAGTAGTAGAGACTTGGCTCAACAATGCTGAGCTTTGGGGATCTGACATAACAATGGAGTATGGCTGCAATGTTGTAAGATTCTATTATACTTGCAGATTGACTTTACAACAGAGATATATTTTGCAGAGTTCTTAGTGTTCTTCAGTTACTAAGTCTGACAAACCAATTTATGAGTTATGATGATGATGTAATTTACATGTTTAAGTAAAGTTAAGTTTTTACTTACAGAAATTTCAGGATTGGATAGCTCACACAAAAGCTTTTTAGCATCTATTATAGCCTGATATAATCTCAGATACTGTCCATCACTTGCCACAAAGCAAGCACTTGGAGAATTGCAGTATGCACCTGAAAAGTATTTATGAACAATCAGTTCAATATTTAAGTGAATACATACTAGCTCCTTCCCTATTTTTGGCAAGAAGCAAATCACAAGAATTTATTATTAAAGACTTAAACAAAACAAAAGAAAGCAGAACTTATTTCTCATTTATGTAATTTGTATTTAGATATTTAATAAACGTGTCCATATGCCAGAAATATGAAGATTTAATACTGAACTTCACCAAAAGGAAACTAGACTCCAATCTGCCTATTGAAGGCGACACTACCCTCAAGAATAGTACTCTCCTTGTCTGTATTAATATTTTTCAACCCCAACCCACTAACATTAACATTTTAATGCATTTTTAAAAAAATGTTATTTAGATCTAAGATTTTAAAACGAAGGGCAGTGACCTTCTCCTTAACTTGTAAAACATATCTATAGTGCCTTATAAATAAGAGGGCAGAAAATATCCAGTGGCTTTTTTTAAGCTTACCAAAATTAAGGGGACATTTTTCTTAAATTTTAGTCTAGGTTACCTTACAGAAAATCCACACTTTGGAAACCAATCAGAGATAATTTAAAAGTTCCATCATTCAACATATTTAGATTCTCCATACTACTAGCATCATTTTTTCCCTTATTCTAGTTGTTTTAACAATTGAAGATTTTAAATATTCTAATTAACTCAGAAAACTTACCGAGACAGTAACTGGGTATAAGTGTAGGCAGCCATGCCACATTAGAAAAAGCTGAAACATGGAGAGAATTAATTCGTGCAAGTTCAGAAACTCCTCCAGAAAAGGATAATGGACCAACTGGATCAACTCGCCAAAGAATAAGCTCACTATAAACTGCACTGGGATCCTGGGACGTTACACTTGTAGTGCCTCTATTCTGAGATCTTAAAGGTGACTCTCCAGAATTTGAAGTATCACTTGTCTGTTTTGTGCTGTCAACATCTGGTGATCTTAAAGCATTATGATGAGAAGTTGTCAGCAGCAAAGGTAACACTGAATGACAAGCCAAGTCATTAAGATGAAAACGGTGACCACAATATCGAGATTTATGTGAAATACTGAGCACAGTAGAAAAAGCAGATTCCTCTGCAAAACTAACTAGCCACTGGTTTAAAGACCCATCTGCATGTTTTGAAATCATCATAACATTGGGGGTGAAGATACTTAATTTTAAACTGTTAGTTGATTTATTGTGGGCAGAAGAGATAAGCATAGATGAGGAACGTGTAAGGCCAAGGGGCTTCTGTTTGCCTTGTTGAATAGCGAGGTCAACATTCTTGGTGCAGGCATACATCACTATACTTCTGCAAAGAGAATTTGCATCACCTGTTGGAAATGCTACTGGAATTCTTGAAACAAAAGACACCTAGAGTTAAAGGGGGGAAATAATATGTATTAGAACAAATAAAGAGGATATTAATGTACTCATTGAATAATAAATATATATTTGAATCCAGAAAAACCATAATACCTGCACCTGGCGAAACATACCAGGCTGATATTCATCTAGCCAGTCCACATGCCATACCAGCAACGAACCATCCATGGAATGAATACTGAAAAGCATGTCTGCATTTTTGCTCCACTCAGACAATAGTATTTCAATCTCATGATCAATAATAGCAGAAGATAAAGGAACAAAGCCAGAATTTGGAACAGTTTTCTCACTACCCAGTTCTTTCTTCTCTTGATTTCCTTTTTCCTCTTCTCCACTATCATCAGCTTCTGGCAGAAGAGCATATAAAGTAAAGAAACCCATGAATGAAAGCTACATTTGGAAATTAAAATCTTATAGGCAACATTGCTTGGTTATTCAAAACTTCCTTTTAAGCCTCTTCTAAACCATTCATACAAACATGGATTTAAACAAATTGAAAGGGTAATGATTTAATATCTAAACCAAGTTAATGCTACATAATTGAATATATTTCTATATCTGACTGAGAAAAGTGTAGTAAGTTATATTATGTATGTCAAGCTATTTTACAACACCCTCTTACACGCCTACCAAAAAAGGTACAATTAAACATGGATTGGTAATTATACCAAATGGAATTAAACTGACCATAACTCACTGATAGCATTTTAAAAAACAAGTTGTATTAGCTTATTCATGAAAGTACAGAAAATGAAATATTTTTTTAAACCCAGAATCTGGAAGTTCAGAGGCGTTCAGGAATAAATGCATCAAATTCCTTCCAACTGGCTTCATGTATCCCAAAAACTTGCCATTTAAATAAAAGTCACCAAGTTATGAACACAGATAATCCAAGTAGCAATTTTAGAAACATAAAAACTGTACAGTTCTTAATATTTTTTAAGACCAGGCTTCAGGCTTTGTGAATACTACAAAAATTAAGGTCAACACGTTTTCCCGAGTTTTTAAAATGGCAATGAAAAGAGTTTTGGTTGTTTTTAAACATTCTATTGCAGAGGTTACTAAAACACTGGCTGCATTTTGCTAGTACAAGAGCCAGAAAATAAAAGACCCATTTTTAATTGTTTAAGGCAAATAATGAAAACAATCATGAAAGTACATTTTTAAATGTTCAGTTAAAAAAAAAAATGTGTTGATGGAAGTCTCTCTTGAAAAGCTTCATTTTTAAGTTCTGCCCGCAGCAATCTGCTGAGTAAAGAGGAATATAGATGGAATAATGCACAGCTTTTATGTAACCTCGACTCCAAATATTTGGTACCAGAACAACATGTTCATGTGATCCCTAATGGACACTACGTTAAAGAAGAAAGTTGCAACATTCTGCAGTGTCCAGGCTAGCATCCCATAAGTGGAAGTGTGCAGAAGCCTCCTGAAGGTGTCTGAAATTTCAAACAGCCTCTTGGGTTTTTTTAAACTAACAACCTCAAAACAAAAGACCTACACTTCTAGAAACAGTCAGATGAATTCCCCATATTCCCAGATGGATTCAGTCACAACAGTGAGTGCTAGCCAATTTACACATTAAACCACACTTCACTTATCACACTACTCTATTTCTAGCTGGCAGGTGTCTACAGCACAAAACCACCATACACAGTTGCCATTAGATGACTATAATTGGCAGTATCAGCAAAAAGGCAAAGAATGAAAAAGCACAAAGCTTGAACTACCCTTTCCCCACTACAGGTGATCCGTTCAAAACAGCATAAGTATAGTAGAGTACAGAAGCCTGTATTAGCACTAGATCACATCTGTTCTGTGGTTAGAGAGATTGGCAGGCCTGGCAACTGAACCTATCAGCTTCTTATTCAGGCTGAGAGAGAAACAGGCCCATGTGAATAAAGCTTGGGGCACAAACTTCAATTTTCTTTAGTAGGTATAAGATTTAATCCTTCTTAGCTTAAGTAGAATTTTATATTAATGCAATCTAAACTGGCTCTGTGTCTAGGTCCTGTCGCTAAGAGCAAGGTGACTCTTCACCCAGTTAAGCCTGAAAACTCCTGGCTCCCCAATTCCTTGATGGTAAAACAAAAACCCACAAGGGCAGATACAGAGGTGCTCTAAAGTGTATTTTAAGAAAGGTGTGGTCCTCATCAGGCCATAAATCACATCTTTTAATGTGTAACTGCCTTAATGAACCCAAAGCAGTGCACCACCAACTATTACCCCAAAAGGGATTGGGGGGGAGCAGGGGGAAGAGGCGGTCAGGACACTGAGATACTTCCACTAAGTTATGTCCCATTTATCCCCGTGCTTTTATGATTTTGGAGTAACATGCTTGTGGTCTAATGATAGATATTTCCACTATTTCCAAACTGACCAACGACTGGATCACGCTAATCGGGATGCAGGACCTGCGATGCACTGATCTGCTTGGAAGTCTTCTGGAGAATTGTCATGGAGGTACAGCAAGCTAGAATTAAGAACATAAGGACAGCCATACTGGGTCAGACCAATGATTCATCTAGCCCAGTCGTCTATCTTCGGACAGTAGTTGGTGCCAGATGCTTCAGATGGAACGAACAGAACAAATGATCCATCTCATTGTCGTGTCCCAGCTTCTAATAGTCAGAGGTTTAGGGACACCCAGAGCTTGGAGTTGCATCCCTGACCATCTTGGCTAATAGCCATTGATGGACCTATCCTCCATGAACTTATCTAATGCTTTTTTGAACCCATTTATACTTTTGGGCTTCTCAACACCCGCTGACAAGGAGTCCCACAATTGGACTGTGCACTGTGTGAAGAAGTACTTCCTTTTATTGCCTTTAAACCTGCTGCCTATCAATTTCATAGGATAACCCCTGATTCTCGTGTTACGTGAAGGGGCAAGTAACACTTCCTTATTCACTTTCTCCACACCATTCATGATTTTTAGCATTCTTATCATATCCCCCCCCCCGAAGTCGTCTCTTTTCTATGCTGAACAGTCTGAAGTCTTTTTAATCTCTCCTCACATGGAGGTTGTTCCATACCCCTCATCATTTCTATTGCCCTTCTCCTATTCTACTGTATCTTTTATAAGATGTAGCCACCAAAACTGCATGCAATATTCAAGGTGTGGACATATCATACATGTATGTAATGGCATTATGAGGTTTTCAGTCTTATTATTTATCCCTTTCCTAATGGTTCCTAACAGTGTTAGCTTTTTTGATGGCCACTGCAAATTGAGCAGATGTTTTCAGAGAAGTATTCACAATGACTCCAAGATCTCTTTCTTGAGTGGTAATAGGTAATTTAGACACCATCATTTTGGATGTATAGTTGGGATAATATTTTCCCATGTGCATTATTGTGTAGTTATGAACATAGAATTTCATCTGCCATTTTCTTGCCCAGTCACACAGTTTTGTGAAATCCCTTTAACTTTTCACGATCAACTTTGAACTTAACTATTTTGAGTAATTTTGTATTATCTGCAAACATTGCCACCTTGCTGTTTACCCCCTTTTCCAGATCGTTTATGAAGATGTTGAGCATCACTGGTCCCAGTACAAATCCTTAGCGGACCCCACTATTTATCTCTCTCCTCTGTAAAAACTGACCATTTATTCCTACCCTTTGTTTCCTGTCTTTTAACCAGTTACTGATCCATGCCAGGATCTTCCCTCTTATCCCATGACTGCTTAGTTTCCTTAAGAGCCTTTGGTGTGGGGGTCCTTTGCTTTCTGAAAGTCCAAGAACACTATATACACTGATCACCCTTGTCCAGATCTTTGACATGCACCAAAGCTGGGCTTACCAGCCTATAATTGCCAGGATGGCCTCTGGAGCCTTTAAAAACTGGTGTTATATTAGCTATCCTCCAGTCATCTGGTACAGAGATTGATTGAAGTGACAGGTTACATTGCAACCTTAAAGGTCAAGGTAAATGTGGAAGAAGGTCTTATTCTTGAGCCACCAGAACACCAAGTAAGTATGCTGCCCTTGCTTTCCCTAGGTTGGTTCTAAGGAAAGAAGAACCCAAGATTACGCCAGGCTATGTCAGCCTGACCAGCCAAGTGGCCAGAAGAAGCCTGCAGGCCAGTGTAACATACTAACCAGAGACATCACATGGTCCCCTGAACTGTACACCTGACTTCGAAGACCACTCAAGCTGAAGAGTCATTACTTTTATTTTTGTTAACCAACATTTTTTTCTAATTTGTTACGGGATTAATGATTTCATTCAAATCATGCCTGGAAAGCAACCAAGTGATAGCAAGAGTGCAGGACCAGTTCGTAAGCAAAAGAAGATTGATTTAGAGCAGAAAATGTTGTAATTGTTTGGTTTTTATGCTTGCACAATATACATTTCCGACTTATGTAAAATTCGGGTTACGCAAGGCTTTCTGGAACGGAACAATTGCGTAAGTCGGGGAGCGTCTATATTAACTAATTTAAACATTTGGTTTGCCCAACAAAATTACAGCACATTATAAAGAATAGAAACATATCTATTATATGCATTTTACCTTCATCTGATTTGCCATCCAACTGATTTGACTCTTCAGTGCTGGTCTCTGAAGAATGCTGCTCAAAGCTCTTTTTAAGATGCTGCAAAAATACTTCCATGGAGAGGGTAAAATGCAGTTCTTTATTGTTCAGCCAGTGCACTACAAATGGCCCACTTTTCTCTTCATTCTCACTGAGACTCAGAGACGTGATAGAAGGAAGTAGAGGAATGTCTGCAATGCCAAGAAGTTAATGTGATTTCCAAAAGAGGAAGAGGTAGTGGTAATGTGTTTTTTCCCGTACCAGTGAAAAAGGCTAACGTTATACAACCACGTGCAAGCCTAACCCTGCTTCACCCTGAGGGATTCTACCATCCCCTCTGGGCAGATATTCTGCTCCCAAAGGCCCTATATGTCATGGTTTACACCAACAGAAGCCACCACAGATCTCAGGAGATTTTAGCCCACTGTACATTGTGTTTTGTAGAGTAGAGATTTCACAAATTTACCCATCCCTAATACTTTACACTATTTGTTAGGGCACCACTATTACACATGCAACAAACACAAGTAAATGATACAAACAAGTTTCAGATGGGTATATAATTTTGTACCATCTGAAATTTAGGATGCAAGAGTGCAGCCACTTGTGACGTGCTGAGAATTCTCACATGGCGCACCTGGCAGCAGCAGGCTCTTCTTATATGTAACCCCCACCTACAAGTTCTCCCATACTCCCATTTTATGCAGCAGTACAATGTGCTGAGGCAGCTATAAATTCAACATCCTGTCAGACAAAGCACTTTTGAGTGCAAATATGCTCTTTTCTCCACGGAAATTGGTACTGCCTTTAAACTGCTCAAGCAGGTAGTTATGCCAGGACCACAACAAGGAAATGGAGAACAAAGAAATATAGGAAGACTGAGGGAAATGGAGGAGAGTGCACAGGGAATAAAATTATGAAAAGAGAAATGCGGAAGCAGACACAAGAAATTTCAATTCTTCCAGAATAAGCTTCTCTTGTTGGTTAGCCACAGAGGGCCAGCTCTCAAGATGATGAATCTAGCATTAAGATGAGTTATAAGGAAGAATTAAATTAGATTAAGAAAGGAACATACCAAACAAGAACATGATGTGCAGGCTGACTTTTGACATTCGTATACATTTATTGAACTTTCAATATTTTTTTTACAATATTTTTGAAAGGAACCCTCTTCTTCCCCCACCTTCCCAGGCTAAAATGTATTATTAAAAAGTCTGTCAAATGGAGTATTGTCTCTTCTTTCACTCTAGCTTTTATTCTGAATCAGCTGTAATCCTGGTTCTTGTGAGTTCTAACAGTTCGCACTAGGACTTTACTAATGATTCCTAAGGAGTCTTCAAATAACTCCCTTCCTCCAATTAAATACTATCATTTCTAACCACCTTAACTTGTAATCACAGCATGCTTCACAATGACACTTACCCTCCTTTGTAAAGGATTTTAAGATCTATGAGTGAAGATGGCTATGTAACAGCTACGTCATTACTAAGTTTTATGTGGTTTCATGATAAAAATGCTTATATAAGTGTACACACCCTATATTACACACACAAAAAAATATTAAAAGAATATTAAAATTGTAATGCTACGCACTCAAAAATGAAGTACAGTAACTCCTCACTTAACATTGTAGTTATATTCCTGAAAAATGCAACTTCAAGTGAAACGATGCTAAGCGAATCCAATTTCCCCATAAGAATGAATGTAAATGGGGGGGTTAAGTTCCAGGGAATATTTTTTTTGCCATACAGTACAGTACTATAGTGGGGAGGTGCCCCACACAGGCACAGCCCACTGGCACTGGAGACAATGAGGCAAGCAAGGAGGCTGAAGGTGCTATAGGCTAGGAGAAGCACGTTGCGCAGCAGCAGCTTCCCCTACTCTGCAAGCACCAGGGGCGGGGGGCTCAACCCTCAGCCTGCCCACGCCCCCCTGCCAAACCCCCACCCTTAACCCACCTATCCCCTCCCTCCTTCCCCTTTACTCTGCACGCCCCTCCTGCCCACAGCAATCAGCTGGATTGTGGCGTTCGGGAGGCAGGGGGAGCCTGCACGCTGAGTCCTCGCTCCTCCCCCCTCCCTCATGAACACCGCAGGCCGGCTGATTGCCGCGGGCAGGAGGCAGGGGGAGGCGCTGATCCGCAGGGTCTGCCAGTGGGCGGGAGATGCTGTGGGGAGGGGGGGGGCAGGTAGGAGAGCTGCCAGCTGTGGACAAAGCAGGCAGCCAAACAATGTTATAGCGAAGCACTGCACAACTTTAAATGGAGCATGTTCTGTAATTGAGCAGGGACATAAGATCGAAACAATGTTAAGTGAGAGGAAGTTAAGTGGGGAGTTACTGTACCAGAATTAAGGTTTCCTCTGCAACCTTTATTTGGACCTACTGTACACATGCATTGTGATACTGTAACATGATCACATACCACTGTTTTTTCCCTGCACAGACACCTGCATTATTCAGGACGCAAGATGGAACTGCTCTGGGATAGCCATTAATTGTAGGTTGCTCATTTTCTGGGTGACTGACTTGAGACATAAGGGTCTGATTTGCAGAAGTGCTGAGAACTCACAGCTGATATCAAAGCTGTGCTTTGAACATATAAAAGGCCACATAATGCTAAGCACTATGAAAAAATCAAGTCCTAGGAGTCTCAAATTGGGCACCCAAAATGAGTGGATACTTTTGACCTTAATCTGTCAGTTCCCCACCTGTAAAATGGAGATAATACACCCTCACCTCACAGCGTTGTTGTGAAGCACTCCAATAATATGGCAATGAGCACCAAAGAAAGCCATGAGGAATTGGTAATTCTGTCTTCAGAGCAGGATTTAAATAGTGTGCAATGAATACACATAGGGTCACATATTAAACCAGGAGCAGGAAACAGAATATTGAATAGTTGCTCTAAGTCAGCACCATCCATCCTGTGCACTGAATGAGGCAGAGGTCCTGTGCTCAGATAAATAAAGTCCATCAGAATGTATAAATACAAGGAGGCAAATTAAGGTTACACAGAGAAAAGTCTGTATTGCGTTCTTGTATCATAAATCTTAACTGCTCATGATTACCTGTGGCTGGGTTGATGCTGGCAGCAATATGAAAGTGACAGAGTGCATTTGCATGCAAAGGAGTGTTCCTGTGAACTTCATGAGGATCTTGCTGATGTGGGGAATATCCAGTATGTGCTATGAGGGCAAGTGACCTTCTCCTTCCTCGTCGAAAGGGCCTTAGATTTAACTGTGTGGAGAATAAGTCATTTTAATTTTGTTTCCAAAGGAAAAAAGGAGGATTTAATCTATAAATTATTTTCTAGAAAAGAAAGCATGTGAAATTCTAACCTAAAGGAAGTAGCTTTTACAGTTAAAAAGTGCACTGGTGAATTTACCAACTGTATTGTTCATAATGTATCTTCCATAGAAAAGGGACTACATATTAAAGGATGTTAATGTCTTTAGAATCCTGTAGAAAGCTTGTATGTACACAGTGTTGCCTTGAATGGGAGTAGTAAAATTCAGAGAGCTTTGTATTCCAATGTACTGGGCTGTATCTGTACAGGCTTCATGCTCAGACCAAATCAAATGCTATGTCCTATAGAATTTTTCAAGTGGAACACAAACCGTGCACATTGAAGTTATTAAAAAAAATCTTGAATTGGCTACTATCACCAAGTCTCCATGGCTGGATCAATACTTCATTTTCGACCCCATAAGCACAATCTCAGACTTTAAAGCCAAGAAAGGACTGCCATGATCAACTAGTCTGACCTCCTGCACACTGCAGACCACAGAACCTCGCCCACCCACTCCTGTAATAAGCCCATAACCACTAGCTGAGTTACAGAGGTCCTCAAATCTTAATTTAAAAGACTTCAAGTTACAGAGAATCCACCATTTATTGTAACTCAAATCACCAAACGACCCATGGCCCATGCAGCAGAGGAAAGCAAAACAAAAAATGAAAAACAGGGTCTCTGCCAATCTGACCTGGGGAAAAATTCCTTCCTGACCCCAAATATGACCATCAGTTAGCATGCAAGATCAACCAGCTAGACACCTGGGAAAGAATTTTCTGTAATAACTCAGAGCTCTGCCCATCTAGTGAGCAATCTCCAGCTGTTGGAGATACTTGCTAATAGCAGTCAAGGATGGGCCATGTGCCATTGTAGGTAACCTCATCATATGACTCCTCCATAGCTTATCAAGATCAGTCTTGAAACAAGTTAGGTTTTTTGCCCCTACTACTGCCCTTGGAAGGCTGCCCCAGAATTTCACTCCTCTGACGGTTAGAAACGAGCATCTAATTTCAAGCCTAAAAACATTGTTGATGGCCAGTTTATATCCATTTCTTCTTGTGCCAACACTGGCCCTTATCTTAAATAATTCCTCTCCCTCCCTGGTATTTATCCCTCTGATGTATTTATAGAGAGCAATCATATCTCCTTTCAGCCTTCTTTTGGTTAAGATAAACAAACCAAGCTCTTTGAGTCTCCTCTCATAAGGTAGGTTCCTTATTCCTTAGATCATCCTAGTAGCCCTTCTCTGAACCTATTCCAGTTTGAATTGATCTTCCTTAAACATGCAAGACCAGAACTGCACACAGTATTCCAGATGAGGTCTCACCAATGCATTGTATAATGGTAACAACTCTTCCCTAACTCTACAGGAAATACCTCACCTGATGCATTCTACAATTGCATCAGCTTTTTTTTTTTTTTTTTTTTTTTTTTTTTTTAAGAACAGCTGCATCATATTGGTGGCTCAGTCATCCTGTGATTGACCAATATACCTAGGTCTCTCTCTTGCTCTGTGGCTTCCAACTGGTTAAAAAAAAAAACCCAACCTCCCCAGCTTATAGCAAAAATTCCTGTTGATAGTCCCTAAGTTCCTGGCCTTGCACTTTGCACTATTTCATTCCATTTCTATTAAACGAGTTTTCAAGGTCATCCAGATGTTCTTGTATAATATTTCAGTCCTCTTTTATATTGGGAATACCTCCCAACTTTGTGTCATCTGCAAATGTTATTAGCACACTCCAATTTTTTGTGCCAAGGTCATTAATGAAAATGTTAAATAAGATTGGTCCCAAAACCCATCCCTGAGGAACTTCTCTAGTAGCTTCACTCCAGCCTGGAAGTTCACTTTCAGCATGACTCAGTCTCCATTTTAACAAGTTCCTTATCCACCTTTCAATTCTCATATTAATCTCCATCTCTCCAATTTAACTAATAAATTCCCATGTGGAACTGTATAGAATGCCTTTCTGAAATACAGATAGATTGCATTTACTGGATTTCCTTTGTATGGAAAATCTGTTATCGCAAAGGAAGATCAAGTTGGTCTGGCACAATCTACTTTTTGTAAAACCATGTTCTATTTTATCCCAATTACCATTTACCACTATGCCCATAATTACACTCTTTCAAAATTTATTTTAAGTCCTTGTGTACAAATGAGGTCAAACTAACAGACCTGTAGTTTCCTGGATCACTTTTTTCCTCCCCTTTATTAAACATAGGTGCTATATTTGCAATTCTCCAGTCACAGGATATGATCCCGAGTTTGCTGATTACTTAAAAATCCTTGCTATTGGACTATTTCGTGTGTCAGTTCCTATACTATTCTTGAATGGAGATCATCCAGCACTCCCCCACACACACATACACAGGGTGCCACTGAGCTTGGCTTCCACCTTGGAGGTGGTCATTTCTTCTTCTATATCTTTGTTTCCATTAGCCATACTGCCACTGTCACCAAGTTCCTCATTAAAAATGGAGGCAAAATATTTGCTTAAAGTGTTGTAATCTTTTCCTTACTTTTTTCCCCCCCCTGAAAAACTCTAGTCAAGTAAGATTCAAATTTTCATGAGGGGACATGGTCACCTATATGATATTGCTGAAGTCAAACTTTCCTATGTACTACTCCCCTTAGTGTTGTCACAATTTAATACCCCATTGGCATGAAAAACTGTACAAGCATTAATAGTGTAAAAGTGTAAAGAAACAAAACCTCAGATATCTGTCAGTTCAGTTCAATCTACCCAGATTCTGACTACCTTGTATGTTGAAGTTTTATCCTCTCTCAATTTGTCATTCTTGCTCATTCCTAACTTTGTGGTAGATAGGCTGTTACGTAACATTCTCCCAGTTTTTTCCTCACTTTTTTTAAATGAGAAAAAAGTCTTGTCTCTTGCACTCTCTTTGACTTAGAACATACGAGTAGATAGTTTCTCCCCATTTCAATGTCTTCTTTGGTTACATGGTTACCAACACTGGTTGAATAGCTTTTCTTCTCTAGGCTTGCACTGTGCTGTCTTCTAGTTTCCAATTCTACGTTATTGTCACCAATTCCAGATTTGGTAAAACTGCTGCTTTAGCATGTGGTAATACCTTGTTTTAGTAAGTTTCTTCTCTGTTGGAGTTATACAGATCCTGCAAAGCTCGTCTACAGGCACTGGACCAACCCCTTAGAGTTTCATTATAAGATTCTATTCTACAGAACTTGAAACTTCAAACTTTCCCATTCAGACTATCACCCACACCATATCCTCTGCTTTATGCTCTTCATCTGGGAGACAAAGAGCAGCCATCTAATCCTACCACTAAGTTTGTGTAGGAGCTGGCTGTCCTTAACTTCTCTCCACAAGTATTCAAAGGTACCTCATGACATCATTTTTACTTAGCACTTTTTCATCTGAGGGAGGGAGGCAGGCAAGCAGGCAAGGACCACTCTCCACAAATACGTAAGGCCTTACAGAAAGCAGTCTGCTCTAAACCTCAAGCAAGGTAGCAAGAGAGGGAAAAATATAACCTTCCACAGTATCACCATTGCTTTATCAAAGAGGCAAGAGAACATCCCACAACTCCTGTGGTAACCAGAGAACCCCTATCACAGGTACTTCTCAAAGCACCATCCTAACTGGGGTTCCATAGCATCTACACCCTAAACGTAAAGCTGTTCTCTATCATACACCATATTTCCCACATTAAACTAAAAATTATGGAGTACTCTACCTCTGTCCTCAGAACATGAGCACTGGTAGATGAGAGAATAAGGGGAATATTTCAAACCTTTTCCTGCTGCCCTATATAGGTGAATGGAGAGATACTATTTTACTTTGTATCTCTCCGCTCCAATGACTTATGGATTTAGTGCAACAATAGCCTTTATCTTCCCAATCATTCATCCTGGTGTCATCTCATGACCTCAAGGAGAGGGTTCTGGCCATAAAAGACAAGAGGTAGTGAAACTATCAAGCCACTGTCATCCTCTTTGCCCGAAGATGTCCAAGGTGGGCTGTTGTGCAAGGAATTGTGACCGGGACTGACATGTTCTAGCACAACTGACACAGATTTCAAGAAAACTCAAACTTCTTCTGTATTTTAAATGTCTTTACTCAATATATTGTCTCTACATTTATGTGACTAATACCCTCAGAGATGCCAAACTTTATCTGCAACTATTGTATTTTTCTTTAAATAGCTCATTTTCAAAGCTAACATGCATATTGGAAGGTATGTTAGCTGAAACAATTAACTTTAAGAGAATACTGCAGATTGTTCAAGAAAACAAGTTTTACTTCATTTTAAACATTCACATCATAAACGTAACTCTAAAAGTTACTCTCAAACCTATCTGTTTTTTAAACACTCTTTCCAAAGAAATTATAAAACATGAATTATTCTCAAATATATTCAGCAAATAATTTTTTTAATAAATACAAAAAAGATGTGGTATGTAAGCAAAGTACTATCCAACAGTTCTCACCTCTAAAGCATTTTGCATTCGTTCCTTACTAGAAGCATTTCTTTTGAAGTTATTGGTTAAGTTCACTGGTTCAGTCCAATGGTTGTATCCACCAGCGCATGATAAACTATCATTGGGTAACAAAGTCTCTGCCCAGAGACGGCATACATTATCCTTGCAGCAAGTCAGCAGTACATTGCATACAGCACCACTGAAAGAAAGTTTTAGCCAGATTGAAAAAAAATAGTTATATTCTGAGCATACAAATACCCACATAAAACAATAAAAGGTAAGAATTTAAGTATAAATTTCCAGAATTATGCATGACACTATGCCTTAGGTAGCATATAAAAAAAATTACAAAACTAAGTTCTTTAATTAACCTGATAAATACCCCCAGAAAAATAGGTGAAACTTTGGAACCTGAAATGGACTCAATGGTGCAACTATTTTAAATATTAGAAGTTTAGTGAACGGTCATGAATACAGCACTGGTATGTGCTTTCCGCCACCTCAAACTTGCAGTTATGTAACTATGCAATATTGGATCTTTGGTTCCAGCATACAAAACTAGCCATTTGGATGGAAAAAGTGAACTATATATTGATAGCCAATATTTTATCATTTTCTGTTCTTTGAAGCATTCTACAAATATTAATAATCCTCAGCATTCCCTTGTAAGCTAGGTAGGTAGGTATCCTCATTTTATAGATGTGGAAATTTGGACATAGATAAGTTTGTTCAAAAGTATGGCCAAAACCATACAGAATGATTATACAATAGACAGGACTATATAATAAGTTTTTTGTGACCAATCAAGATCAGAACTCCATTGTGCTAGGCACTATAAAAACTACATAGACATTCAAGTTCCCTTCCCAGACAAGCTTACAATTTAGTTTAAGACAAGACACTACAAGGGGATGTAACAAATGACCCAGGAACATGTTCTGGTTATGTATCTAGTCTGTGGGCATAATTTTGTGATTCCATGTAAGAGTTGCTAGGGAAATGGTAATGGGTATTGTTTTGCGTACACGTGTACACACACACACACACACTCTCTCTCTCTCACCTTAAAAATTATCAGATGGCAAATTCCTGTTGGCATGATAGTAAAGATGAATTTGACAACTGCCAAGGCAGTAGCTTTATGGAGGACATTCAGTATATGAGAGGTGGAATTCAAGTGGGCAGTCAAGGCTGACATTCTTAGAGCACAGGAAGTGGGGGGCAACATAACATACAGAATAAGTAAGGAGCGCACAGTTGTGAAGGGCCTTAGACTGCTGCAGTTGCACTCACTGATAACTGACTTAGAGAGGATTCAAAGAAAGCCAATTAGCAGATGACAGCAAAGATTGTTAATTTAATAAATGCTTTGTATGACAAGTCTGTGTGCTTTATCAGGACAGATACTGGAGAGACAGAATGGTTTAAGATTGTTCCTGGCATAAGGCAGGGCCGCTTACTATCCCCACATCTTTTCTGCATTGTCACAGATTTTATGATGAGAAGGACAGTAGCTTCTGCTGAAGACACTAGTATTGTTTGGGCAGGAGAAGCTGTAAGACTTATATTTTGCAGATAATATAGTCATATTGGAGACCAGCTTGGATTGAATGAAAAGACTATTTGTGAACATAAAAGCAGAAGGTGCTAAAGTGGGACTTTATATCAGTATGCAGAATACCAAGCCCATAGTGATAGAAGAAAATGATGTCAACACCAGTGGACGTGTGATTGATGAGCAAGAGAGTCCATGACTTTGTTTACCTTGGAAGTACACTATCTGTTAATAACCAGCTCACTGAAGTAGTAAAGGCAAGAATTGGCAAAGCCCGTAGATCATTTTCCCATTTGCCAAACATCAAGAAGAGTAAGAAGATAAATCTACATGCTAAAGTGAGATTATACAACTTGGAAACATGTTAGATGGTAGAAATACACAACAGGAGGCTGAAAGCATCCCACCAGTGTTGTTTAAAAAGCATCCCAGGAATGCTTTGGAGAGATCATGTAACCAAGATAGAAGTGCTGCTCCACACAGGTCAGTAATCTGCTCACTCAGTAATTAGACAGACATATCGTACAACGCAGGCCACAGGAACTATCCCAAATAATTCCTAAAGCATATGTTTTAGAAAAACAACCGCTCTTGATTTACAAATTGACAGTGATGGAGAATCCACCATAAACCTTGGTAAATTGTTCCAATAGTTAATTACTCTCACCATTAAAACTGTACACCTTATTTCCAGTCTCAATTTATTTAGTTTCAGCTTCCAGCCATTGGATTGTGTTGTACCTTTCTTTATTAAAAAGAAGAGCTTATTAACTACTTGTTCCCCCATGTGGAAACTTAAACTGTAATCAGCTCATCCCTTTACTGTCCCTTCATTGAGCTCATCGAGTCTAAGGCATGTTTTCTAACACTTTAATAATTTGTGTGGCTCTTCTCTGCACCCTCTCCCATTTATCAACATCCTTCTTCAATTGTGGACACCAGAACTGGACAAAATATTCTAGCAACGATCGCACATGTGACCAATATAGATGTAAAATAACCTCTACTCCTATGTGATATTCCCCCCTTTATGCATCCCAGTATCGCATTAGCTCTTTCAGTCATATTATCACACTGGGAGCTCATGTTCATCTGATTATCTAGGGCTCTATGAAATCTGTGTTAATGAGAGCATGGACAGAATCAAAACATTAATGCGGAATCCTGCTCTCCCAGCACTAAGAGAGCAGCAGCAGCAGGCAAGGCAGGCTGCATGGCTGTGCTACATGGAGCCGCACGTAAGAGAGTCAAGCTGCTCTGGATCAGGAGCCTCCTGATCTGCTGTCCAGAGCCGAAGGGAGGTGGGCTGATGTCAGGGTGTCCCTCCTTCCCCTGCCAGTGTACCCGGTCTCTGCTGAGCTGGGGTGGAGGACAGGGGAGTGCCTGTCTGTGCACCAGCCTCTGGTTCAGGAGTGGTTGCTGCCAGCTGCAAGCTGAATAAGTATTCAGGCTGGTGAGTGCTTTACTTAGAGACACAGCATGCTGACACACACACACCCTGCCCCCTTCTACCCCCCCATCTCTGTGGACTTCTTGTGTTACTGTTCATCCATGTCCGTTTTGTCATATTACAGAGTGCTACTTTAAAAAGTGATTTAAAATGTGATACTTTAACCATATACTGAATATCTGCAGGGTGTTCTGGGTTTTTTTGTAAAATCAGTTTTTTCCATTGCAATCCAATTCTGAACATTTTAATACATTTATAGTAAGGCTACTTAATTGTTGTTAATGAATCAAACAATTTTTATTAAAAAACCATAAAGATGGAATTCATTTTTTTTTAATGAAAAAAAATGAAATCAGAAAATAAATCAGAAAATGCAAAATTAAACATTTCATAGGGCCCTAATTATCCACTACAACCCTCAAATCTTTGACAGAGTCACTCCTAACCAGGATAGTCTCCCATCCTGTAATTCTACATTCTTTGTTCCTAAATGTATCTATTTACATTTAGGTATATTAAAATGCATACTGTATGATACAGACAGAAGGAAACTGGGATTCAGTGTGAATGACCATTTTATTTAGGTCCTATCATGCCTGTCACCATGATATGTTGGGTCTTCGGGACAAGATTTTGATTTTGTACTGGATCTTCAAGTAAACGGAGAACCAGTGGAGATCTTTCACACCACAATGAGGTAACAGCATTTGCATATATGAGCAAGAAGCCATGCACAAATGTGAGTTTTGTTATAATCAGATTCTGGAAGACCATAAAGAGAGGAGGTGCAATAATAAAATGCACAAATGGATATTTAGATAGAGTGCTTAATTACTGTTGGATACACACTGTACTGCAGAAGTCAGAACATTCGCCAGGTCTGCTTGTTAAGACCGAAGTAGGAATATAATTTTGTTAGCATCTGGACCAAAAGATGAGATTCCTGTCCAGAGCTAAATGCAAAACCTCTCTCTCTTCACCCAGGGGTTTCCCACCCTCACATCTTAAAAAAAAAAAAAAAAAATACAAGTCTGCCTTTTGCCGGCAGGGTGGTAGGAAATAACTTTTTACTCATAGGAAGTGCTCAAACTGTGGTAAACAGGGCATAAAAGAACCTTGACAGAATGTACAGTATAAACGTGAGGTGTGTGAGGCAGCTCATGGTAAATATAGAAGTAGCAGAGCAGCCACAATTTAGTATTGTTGAATTAGCACAGTAGGAAACTGGATTTAAACCAACGTCTCCAGAGAAGAGCAGCTCGGGTAGTTTTAAAAAAGAAGCCTATTACAAACGTTGGAAGGAAAGTTTATCAGGTAATGAACAACAATTTACAGATATCAAGCAGTTAAGCTACTGACCGTGGCATGTATTTGCTTGTCTTCCTCCATGAAAATCCATTTACAGATCGAGGATGGGCCAAGTAAACAAATGAAAAATCAACATCTTGTGCTTGTTTTTGTGGACTTGAACTTTGAGGTGTTACTGCTGATCGCCAACTATCGGTATTGTACCACACTTTTACAAGACAGTCGTCCTGAGCAGAAAGTAGGAAAACAAAAGAAAGTTTATCCTAGTAGAAATTCCAAGGTGAATAAAACTGGGTTTTTTAAATTTAAATACGAATATTTATATTAAACCCTGTTAAACCTATTTAAATTAAATTTTAAATGACAACTTATTAAAATAATTTGAATTAAATAACAAATATAATATTCAAGCAGTATATTTACTGCTGAAGTTTCAAAGAAAGTCCAACCACTGAACTGGTAGAAGTCACTGGCTAAGCACCTGAACCAGAGTCTGTTGAAGTGCTAAACAAGCTTTTGACAGCAGTAAAGTCTTATGGAGGTGTAGAGAGTATTTTCTTCCTTTCAGTTTATTCCACTAGTTTAGTTCAATTACATGTTCATAAAAAATTGAAAAACCAATTGGAAGTTGAAAAGGCAGAAAAAATTGTTTCTCTTTTTCAATGTACAAATAAAAATGAAGGGGGAGGATCAGATCTACTAGTTCTAAAATCTGTAGGAAATGGTAACCAGTTCAATTCACTAACTACAAATAGTGCTTCTTCTGTTTATTAAATCAGTTTCAAACATAACATTTTGATAATTTTTTTCTTATATATCCAGCACATTTAAGGTTGATTTAGCTAATAAACAAAGGTTTTTTAATATTTGGTGCATTTTTAATAGAATTGCAAATCTCCAAATGCAGCCTGACATTAATTACAAATAAAAAGTTGATCTAGTAAATAAGTGCATCAATCACCATTTTCTAACACAATAATATAAAAATACAGAATATAAATAAATGTAAATTTTACATAATTGTTTAAATAAATATGTATAGGCATAGTGTATTCTCCTAGCTGTCAAGTAACTCAGTTATACCAACCACTAAAAGTCAACCTTGTTGGTAAATAAAAAGTTCAAATGTAAAACCCGATTAAAATTGATGTAAAAATCAATAGTTCTCGCTCACAAATTCAAATAGATGATTTACATCACCACACAGTTTGGGAAATTTCAGCTGAAAATTTTCAACTAGTTCCCACAGATTCTAGATGATATTAAGTTGATGCATTTGAAAGCCCCGAATATGGCCTGACAAGGCTTTTTACATAGAGTATCATTTGTCCGGTGGCAGTGAATTCAAGTCACTCAGTAGGCTTCAGGCCTTCCTTGTCTGCCCAATATAAAAAACTTTTCAAAGACCAAATGGTGCTATAGAAATCCTAGATTCTGTCCTAGATGGTGAGAGAATTCCCTTTTAGGGGTACTCTACACTAGACGCGCTACATCAGTGAAGCTGCACCGCTATAGTACATCTAGTGAAGATACTCTATGCTGACAGGAGAGAGCTCTCCCATAGGCATAATAAATCCACCTCCGCAAGAGGTGGTAGCTATGTCAGCAGGAGAAGTTCTCCCACCAACGTAGCGCTGTTCACACTGGTGCTTAGGGTGGTATAACTTACATCACTCAAGAGGGTGGCTTAGTCACACCCCATAGTGACCTAAGTCATAGTGTAGACTTGGCCTTAGTCTGTCTTGCTCGTGTCAAATCCCCACCTCCTCTTGGTTGTCTGAACATCCTAACAGCATGGAATTCCTGGAAGAGCTGCTGAGATATTCTGTCATGGTTTCAACTTGTGCAATTCCTTCAACTTCAGTGGAGTTAATTCTGACTTACACCTGTGTAAACAGGAGAATCCAGGCCACTGACTTGAGAAAACTACACAAACACCTAAGACATTCAGGATAATGAAGAAATTTAGGCACATCTACTGTCCAGTTCTCCAGATTGTCTCTAACTATGCCTATAAAGTAGAGTATTACCCTAGACAGGATCTTCGGCCTAGTCACAAACAAAGGGCTCAAGAACTGTACCATATCTTGGTCAGACAACACCTTCCATACAGTGAAGACTCAAGGGCCCAGTTAATCTTGGGAACATCCCAATGAAAAAAAAAACAACCCAGCCAAAATGTCAATGTTCTAGGTTTCTAACAAGCAAGTCCATTATGATCACACTGACATGGTGGCAGTAAAGAACCCTCTCCTCATCCCTGTAGATCACTTATTCTCACATGATCTATGAAAGAAAAGCCAAAGCAAGAGAAAGGAAATGCTGGTGATGGAAAAACCTCAAGAGACTCAAACAAAGCTACAGTACATGGACCATTATGTCCATGAAAGACAAGATCCTTCTCCGCTCTAACAGGCAGAGAGTCTCACTCACCAGAACTATCCCAGATTTGGAGCCACATTATTGCAGTGACTGAGTGGTTGCATTTTTATCAGCTTATTTCACAGAAAAAGTGACCAAAAGAACCTCTATTTTGAACACCAGGAATATAAGGCAAAGGTAAATTAATGACATGATAAGATACTCATAATTAAGCCCACAGTGTGGGGGAAGATACCTGCCTCCAGAACCTGTGGCACCAAAAGGACATTTCATTTTATGCATGAGAACACACACATATGTAACATTATGGGCTGATCTAAAATAAACTAAGATAATCCAAAAACTGAATATGAAAGTCATCAGTAAGCAGTTCCTTAAGGATTCAGCTGCCACTGAAGCATTTTGTGCACACTAGGCATTTCTAGCATCAAATAACCTCCCTGATCAGCATCTTGTATGAGAAAGAAGGAATCAAACAATCTGCAATGACCCAGTTCTCCTGTTTGAGATCTTCTCCAGTGTAACTAAGCCAGAGATAAAAGAAAATAAAAAAAGATTAAGATTTAGAAGATTCTGCACTTACATATAGAACTAGGTTAGTTACGGTCAAGTTTCCAATATTATTCTCCTCATATTGCTTTAACAACATGACAAACTGGCTTTTTCCCTTTTGTTTTTTGAATTTGCAATGTGACATTATACATTGATTTCTTTTGGTCACAATTTGTACATCAAAAACTTTTATCCCAGTAAATCAACTAGTACGTCTTAAGGATTGCAACATGCTTTAGGGAACTATTTGTAGCTGTAAAAATGTCTGCCTATTATGCAAGAATATACTACAAATGTTACACTTTGGTATTGGCAATCATTTATGGGAACAGCTGTATTACTGAAGTCAAGCAAACTGAGTCAATTTACTACCAACCATACACATACTATGGGAGCCTTGTTTCATTTCCTGACTTCAGAAACTTTTTATCCATAACCTTAATGTTATATGATCTTCATTATAAGGTATTTTGAGCAACTGATTTCCAATATTATCAATTCTCAGAATATGGCTCTGGACATGGTTCAAGAACATTCTGACAGGACCTTCTTGTGATGTCATGTCAGTATTTAAGTCCCCTTCGAACAAGAATGATAGCATTAATAGCATCAATAGATAGCCTATGTACACACTCTCCACAGACACTGCAGGCTCCAACATGGACAAACAATACTGTTTTCCAGTGCACCCATCATACCACCTTGAGTTCCCTTCTCCCTGATTCCACAGCATTAAGTTTTGTATTCTCTTTTGAGGACTGAGTAAGGAAAATTAAATAGCTTTTCTAGAAGTAGAAGTTGGCAGATCATCTGGTTAGCACTGTTAGAGATGGGACAACATGGTGGTGGTTTCTCCTTGAATACCATTCCCAAGCTGCTGCAACGAATCAGTGCTTTAGTAGCTGGAACTTGTTCACTACCAAGTTTTCAAAGCTAAATTTGTAAGCTGCCACAGACATTTGACACTAACATTGGTACCTATTAGGTGACACTGATCATGGAGGCATAAGTTTCCATGCAGGCTTATTTAAAAACCTTAAGATTTAATGCTTACATGTCAAACACTCAAAAGTTTCAGCCAGTCTGATTGCTCAGCCAACTTCCAGAGAGTCTATATTTTAATGGGATAAAGAGATACTTTTTGTGCAACAGATTGCTTAACAGGTGGCGTCACTCATGTTAGCACATCAGCTTCTCTTCGAAAATGTATTTTTAAACATTAAGAAAAACCTCCAATATTTCCCTTTACTTTTTAGTAAGGAAGCACATCCAATTTTCATTTCATGGGCCTACTCCTCTGGTACAGACTGTTCACTTCTTAATGTCTTATGTTTTGGCACTGAACTATTGTCTACTCAAAACAGAAACAAAGGTAGTACTCTGCTAGACCTAATCTATAAGGTTTCCTGTCTGAATTTTAGCCCTCCCAATTACTCAAAGCGGTCACTAAACAGCATTAGGAGATGCATAAAAGAATTTTTGGAAGCTACAGACATTCTGAATTATAAAAAAAGAAAAAAACAAAGTATTACTGCTCCTGTTTTTCAAAAAACGGATGCAGTCAAGTTCTGCATTATTTCATAACCTTTCTAAAGAAACATAATTCTGTCATACCAAAGTTATTTACCTTTCCTGCAGTAGCAAAGAATTCCCCATCCGGTGAAAATTTCATTAGATAAACTTGGGAAGCAGTTCTGTAAAATAAAGAATTAAAAAAACATTAATTTGATAATTCAAAAATGTAGCAACATAAATAAGGTAAAAAAAATTCAGAAGCACAGAATACAGAGTTATTTCTTTGACATTTTATGAAAAATTCTTTGTATTTTAGGTTTAATTTCATATTCTGCAGTTGTATCATCAGACTCAAGCACTATTAGCCTAAGCTATGGGGCGCTGTGAGGAGACTCTTCTACAGCTGAAGTGTCAAAGGAAGGCTGTGGTTAGCAGAGACATCGGGTTCAGATGACCTGCTGTCTCCTGCCAGAGACAATGTGATTGTGATGAGGTGGATCCTGATGGTTTGGCCTTAAACTGCTTCTCCCAGATGCGCTCAACCCCCACCTCACGCATAAGAGCACTTCTTCTCTTCCTGCACCATACATCCCAGAGAACTACATTAAAGCAGTACTCTGATTTTTTCTTTTGTTTTTAAATCTAACACACTACTTGAAGTACTCCTCATTACTGTTTCTGTTAGCCTGATAATTAAAACAAAGTTTTTTTTTTAAATCTAGTTAATTAGGTTGTGCTCTCACTGCACTGCACTTCACTTCACTTCCATTGAAAAATATGTAGGCTTTCACTGTTTGTGCACTCAGCTACTGCATGGATGTTGGAATTGTAAATATTGAGGTTTTAAAAATCAGTGATTAAAATTTCCATTAACCTTGGATTTTTATAAAAGTGAAAAATCTAAAATGTAAGGCTTAACCCATGACAAATCTGTAAGTGACAAGCTGGTCATCAATTCATCTATATTGTGATGAATACCTACCAGAGCATAATCATAAGACAAAACTCAGTGATGCAAGTCAGAAAGCTTTATAACAACAAAGCCACAATTTCAGTAGTTCAGTGTCCAACAGTACTCAGTTTAGGGTGGGCTCCAATAGGGGTGGACACCATTAGAATTTATGTGATGTCTCCATCAGATTGGAGTTGATTTAGACAAAGGTACATATCCATGTTCTAGATATATTAAATCCCACAAATCCTCTTGCACACTCTTAATTACGGAAAGTTTATAATTTTAATAGACAGTTACCCAACAGGAGAGTATACACATTATTGAAGACTGATTCCTGACTGTGAAATCTGAAAAGTTTTCTGAGGGGGTTGTGGTGAAATAAGTCACTGAAAAAAAGGGATGCTTCCATAATGTACCAGTCACCATCTTTATACTGTGGTCAGCAATGCGGATGTTCTATCTAGATTTATTTCCCAAACCATTTTGGTTATTTGAAGAAACTGGGTAAAACACACATTGATACAAGCACACAAGACAGAAAGATGACATCCCTCTTCCACTGTCCTGATGCAACTATCTGAGCTGACTATTGGAAGAAAAAAAAAAAAAAGTTGTTTTTTCAGACGTTTAAAACCAGGAAAAATGATCACTTGGTAAGTCTTAAAAATGAGCTCAAAATATAGGCAAACTCCAGAGATGGTATTTGTGTTTTAGGTTTTGAATCAATCTAAGACAGACCTAAGTACCCTCTTTCTTGATGTGACCTGAATAGCCTACATGATCTTAGACACCATTATACATTGTATTCCAAATAAAATTAAAATTAATAGCAGGAAGTGAGAACTACTGTGACCAGATCTCACATTTTTGAGATTTATGAAACAAAAAGTAAAAATTAAGCCATTTCTTGAAAGAATGAGAGTATTTTCTATGTTTTATCTTATTTCTGTTACACACTAAAATAGAACAGAATCCACTTGTTTTCACAGGAACTATAAACAACCTGAAAAAAAGCATCTGGATGATGCAGTGAGGGTGTGCTGATGTTAGAACTTATATTTGAAAATAAATCTGTGCAAATGCAAGTTCATTGCCATAGTAGAAAGGAGAGGGGAAAAGAGGGACTTCCTGGAAACTCTACAGAGTACTACTTTTTGAAGAATGTAGAATGATTCTACAATTGAACTGGTCCAAAAGTAGAAAGGAAAACATTTCATTTTATTCTTAGTCTGAAAGAGTCCTAAACCTTCTGTTTCAGTTGCTGGAGTATCTGGGTTGACCTCTATCCTGGAAAGTTGAAAATAGTACCTCCTGGAGCCAGGAGAAGAAAATGGCCAGAAAGATTGCCAGTTATGTTGAGAGTTATTGCTGAGTACCTTGACTGGGAAAGCAGGTTGTTCCATTTTGAACTAATCCTTCAGATTTTTCTAATGGATTCTCCAAGATTATCAAAGACATGGGCATGAATGAAGCCACTATTATAAAGATCTTTGCGAAACATAGATTCATAGATTCTAGGACTGGAAGGGACCTCGAGAGGTCATCGAGTCCAGTCCCCTGCCCGCATGGCAGGACCAAATACTGTCTAGATCATCCCTGATAGACATTTATCTAACCTACTCTTAAATATCTCCAGAGATGGAGATTCCACAACCTCCCTAGGCAATTTATTCCAGTGTTTAACCACCCTGACAGTTAGGAACTTTCTCCTAATGTCCAACCTAGACCTCCCTTGCTGCAGTTTAAGCCCATTGCTTCTTGTTCTATCCTTAGAGGCTAAGGTGAACAAGTTTTCTCCCTCCTCCTTATGACACCCTTTTAGATACCTGAAAACTGCTATCATGTCCCCTCTCAGTCTTCTCTTTTCCAAACTAAACAAACCCAATGCTTTCAGCCTTGCTTCATAGGTCATGTTCTCAAGACCTTTAATCATTCTTGTTGCTCTTCTCTGGACCCTTTCCAATTTCTCCATATCTTTCTTGAAATGCGGTGCCCAGAACTGGACACAATACTCCAGCTGAGGCCTAACCAGAGTAGAGCGGAAGAATGACTTCTCGTGTCTTGCTCACAACACACCTGTTAATACATCCCAGAATCATGTTTGCTTTTTTTTGCAACAGCATCACACTGTTGACTCATATTTAGCTTGTGGTCCACTATAACCCCTAGATCCCTTTCTGCCGTACTTCTTCCTAGACAGTCTCTTCCCATTCTGTATGTGTGAAACTGATTTTTTCTTCCTAAGTGGAGCACTTTGCATTTGTCTTTGTTAAACTTCATCCTGTTTACCTCAGACCATTTCTCTAATTTGTCCAGATCATTTTGAATTATGACCCTGTCCTCCAAAGCAGTTGCAATCCCTCCCAGTTTGGTATCATCCGCAATACATTTCAAATTCTGATTCCCCCTACCCTTACTGCTTTGAACAAAAATAAGATTGTCAGTTACAGATTGTTATGTTCTGCACAACCTCAGCTAATTTAGCTATAAAATTTATAAAAGGAGCAACACTGCAGTGTTGTCCCAAAGAAGAGTACCTGCTCCATACGCTACAATAAAAAAATCTTTGGGACCCGACTGCGTTATGTGTTGAGGAAATCTCACTTCTGAGAAAAGAAGAATTTCCATAACAAACTAGTTCATACTAAAATCCATTATTTTTATGTCCATGAAACATTTCAAGATGTGATGTTGAAAATAATCTAGCAGCAAAAACACTAAGAAATATATTTAACAGATCCCTTCCCCTTATAGAAGTGATCTTCAGGTTTTAGTGTAAGACTTCTAAACTCCTCATCTGGGAGGCATGAAAACTTGGGGAGAAACTTCCGTCTGCAGCAGAACACGTAGATGAGACTCTAAATTAGAACTGGTAATTCTCTGGGACCCTAACTCTAATTTTCAAATGAAGTATTACCTGAGAACAAAGAAGGCCTTATAAACGATCTGCTAGTATAGGCTAGACCACTGCTGTGTTGGTGAGAAAAGCCTGTGAAAAATGGGTTGAAATGGCAGCTGGGCTAAGTTACACTGAATAGAGTGAGGGAGCCAGAAGAAATGCAGTTTTAATACACAAGCTTCTAGAAAGAAGGTTAAATACGTTCCCATTTCTGGGAATCAAAGTCACTTTAAGTGCTCAGCAGACAGAGGGGAAATTCTCACATTCTAAAGAGCTCTACTGTAAGCCTAAAGCTCCTCTCCCAGAAAGGCAATGTCAACTATTGATCAAGTTCTGTGCTGCAGCAGTCCACTAAAGGGCATTTGACCCCAAAGGAACAAGGAAGGGAAACGATGTTTCTAAATTCCTCTTTTTGCACTGGAATAAGCAGTTTTGTCAGGGTCTAGACACTGGCAGCAAACCTGCTACCGGGCAAAAGATGCAGATTGTACAGCGGTGGAATAAGAGCTGGAGGGATGTCAATGGAACCTCTCTGCTTCTCTCTCTCTCTCTCTCTCTCTCTCTCTCTAACAGACCTGGGTAAGGGGATGCTGCCTGAAGCAATCCTGTGGTATTACTTGCTTCAAGTGGAAGGTCTCCTCTGTTTTAGAATTAAGTAAGTTACCCTCAAAGGGAGGTCTTAAATTGTGGTTGGACCTCCAGTCTTCTGATCTCCACAGATATGACTATGGCATGTGCTGATGAATTGGATGCCTCCAGCTCTGGAGGGAAGTGCAGGCTCTCAGTGGTCCTTAGTCAGGGTGGCTTTTAGTTCCTCAAGGCAGGGGATTAGGGGGCTCAAGGCAGGGGGTTGGGGTGCAGAAGGGGGTGCAGAGTGCAGGAGGGGGCTCAGGGCAGGGGGTTAAGGGGCTCACGGCTAGGGGTTAGGGGGTTCAGGATGCAGGAGGTGTTCGGGTGTGTCTGGCGGTGGCTCCTGGGGGTGGGGTGGGACAGGAGGCTCCGCCGCGCACTGCCCTCACCTGTGGGTACCACGCCCCAAAGCTCCCTTTGACTGTTGAGCCTGAGACAAAAGCAGCACCTGTGGTATCCATTGTTAAAACTACATTAAGTTTCACAGGGGGGACAGGTTTTGAATCTCTGGGATTTAGCTACTGACATATTCCTAGATCCACAGCTGGAGAGGGGTATCATCTAGCCTATAAACTAAATATATGACTTACGTTTTTTTGTGCCAATGGATGAAAAGACTAACACCTAATTAACAATACTAACGCCACACTAATGCTAGCAAAGTGTGCACAGAGAACAGGTGGACATTGCAGGAATTCCATCTCACTGCCATGAATGGTAAGAAGGAACTCAGGGGCAGCTGGGTCTGCTCAGCCCATCATGCTGTTAGATGAAAGGACAGAGGACATCTACGGTGTAGCCTTAACGCACATTACTGGTCTAAAGAATCCAATATCATGGCAATGTGAACCAAGAGAGGAATCCATGTGGACAATCATTTGAAGAACCTTATTTATAAAGGATCTAGATAGGGAGCCAAGTTTCACTTAATTCCCTTAATTATAGTAAGCCAGTAGTCCCAAAATAGTAGTAAGTTACCTAAGATTTCTGTTCTTCTAGCCTTTATGATCTCACACATTAGTACTACTTCTATTTGAATTCACCACTTCCCACATTTTCCTTGCTTTTGCAGGAAGTGAGAGATACCTGGTATAACTGGTTTTATCAATATATTTCAGTAGGGCAAACTACAATTTTTGATCTTCTCCACACCCACAAAAAAAAAAAAAAAAAAAAAACTTTCAAGCAGCCAAACTAATCTGGGAAGCAAAATGAAATGTGTTTAGTACCACCCATCTATAATAATTTGAAGGACTGAACAGATTCATGTCTTCAGTAATATTTCAGAAATTTCATACATAGCAGGATGACACACCACTGTAAATTCATTAAGAGTTTCATGTGGAAAAAATGGACAACAACAAAAGTCAATTTTGCTTTTATTGAGGTTTCATGTTTTTTGTAAACTCGCTTCTTACTTGCATTGCCACATACACCTCCAGTCCCCAAAGCTAACATCTGTTCTTTCAGGATTGCCATCTTCAGATTGGTTTTCCAAATTAACATTGGACCAAAGCCGCAGACAGCTGGAACCAGTCAAGAGACGAGTGCCTACAACAAAAAGTTTAAAATTATAATATGTACAAATCAAATTATGAGGCATAGCTTTCTATACTGAAGAAAAGGCCAATTAATTTGTACCACAAACACTGGCAAGAGCCAAAACATACTACAAATAATGTCTCCTTTTCTATACACAAACCAAACTAATGCAATGCGCATAATGCTACAAGGTGCCATATGCAGCAAAACCTTGTTAGACTGGATAAACCTTACAAAAAAAGACAACATTTATTTTTACATATTAAGTCATGTTTTATGTTTAATTTGGACATCTGTGGTCCAAATACATAAAAGCACACTTGTTCTACACTTTTTCCAAAGTAGGTTGCATTTGTTCAACAAAAGACATCTAAGCACTTCTGTAATAATACAGCTAATTATACTAATACTTTGAAAGAAGAGTATATGAAATAATGAGGATCTAATTACAAGAGCTATCAAACCTGGCACCTTGTTATCACTACCCCCAATTGCGGTCAGGAATGAAGTGTTCAAACGTCCCTCTTTCATATCATTTTTTTAATGCCACCATCCCACTTTTTTTAAAGCAGCCCACGCTGGACACTTCTAAAGGATAGGACAACATTATAGACCATTGGTTTGTTGGGATATGACTGAGATGCAGACACTTTTTTTTTTTTAAATAAAAAAACACGTCTCTCATTGAAAATACATATAAGCGTCTCAGAATGCAGGTGACAAGTGGCATTCACAACACTCTCCTCATATTCCCTGGACATATCGTGTTTTGCTATAACAAAAGGAAATCATCTCTTCTCCTAAAAAAGAATTCCAACTTAACGTGTGATATTAAACAATTAGAAGTTTTAGTTAATTCCAGTCTTACCTGTGGGATCCCATGTTATATTATGTGCTATAGAGTCCAGTAAAATTTGACCACACTTCTGCCACTGGTAATACACCCCCTACAATCAAAAGTATTAGCACACTTCATTAGCTTAAGTGAGATATTTACAATACAACACATTTAATGATTTCCCATTTAATACATAATTACTGAAATACTATGCCTGTATGGCATTCAAAGTTTTACTAGGCAACAGACATTTGGCACTTCTCTGAATGGATAAGTCAAGGCCATACAAGTCACAGCTGTGATTTCCTGTTTCAAGAAATATGAAGAGATACGAAGGGTCTAAAAACTGAGAGACTCACTTGCATCTTGATTTGTTAAAAATTTAGAATTCAGACAAATTAGATGGATTAATAGCTTTATCTAGAACATTAAATCTTATTTTAATCTAGTTTTAGTGAAAACTAGCATCCTTGGCTAATTTTGAAAAGCATTTGGAGGATGGAGTAATTAAATGGAATGTCTACAAATATAAAACCTTCCAGACTTTTTAAAGCATGCACATCTTTTACATAGATTTCCTACACTTTATCAGCTGGAAAAGAGCTTCCTGAATTACCCATAGGTACTATGTATGTCTTAGAAACTTCATAAAGTAAGCATAGTTCAGGAAGTAGATTTCTTAAATCCCCTAGGCGATAGGAAATTGTGTTGCAACCTCTATAAGCCACATGGATCTGATGGAATGCACACAAGATGGAAGCTAAATTCGCTGTCTTGTATTTGTACCCTTGTATCATCTTAATACTTTGCACTTACATGGCATTTTGCATAGGCTCAAGTAAGACTCAATACTCTTGTAAAGTATGCTAAGAAAAGGGGATTCAGAGATTAAGTAACCTGCTCTAAATCACATAAATCAGCACCTAAGGCCTGGTCTACACTAACCCCCCTATTCGAAATAAGGTACGCAACTTCAGCTACGTGAATAACGTAGCTGAAGTCGACGTACCTTAGTTCGAACTTACCACGGTCCAGACGCGGCAGGCAGGCTCCCCCGTCGACTCCGCGTACTGCTCTCGCCGAGCAGGTTTACCGGAGTCGACGGCGAGCACTTCTGGGTTCGATTTATCGCGTCCAGACAAGACGCGATAAATCAAACCCGGAAGTTCGATTGCCAGCCGCCGAACTACCGCGTAAGTGTAGCCAAGCCCTAAAAGAATCAAGATTAGGATCCATGTCAAACTGATAAACACAAGGCTAATCCACAAATTTGCCTACACCGAAGGACGTCACACTATGTGGAATATGAGAGTACAGTTTTTACCAACCGTTATAAAACCCTCTGAAATCTACAGATAAATATATTCTAAAAAATGCGTTGCAAAATAATTAGTAGAATTTTTGAAAGTACTTGAGATGCACATGAGCAAGAACAAGCAGAGCTGCATTACAAAAGGATAAAAACAAGCATTATAAAACCATATGCAGCAGGGTGTAAACGTATCATTTACTAGCTGGCTTAAAAGCAAACTTCCCTGTGCACAGGTTACAGTACTCCATTTTGAGCTTTTTGCACCTTCTTCTGGTATTGGCCAGGGTCAGAGAGAGCGAATCACAGATTTGCACAGATGAATCACTGCACAAATGAAACAATTACTATGTATGTTTATTATGGATTGGTCCAATGTATCCCCTTCTGACGTGTTATGAAGAGGTATAATAAAGTGGCATTTTAACTAGCATGTGCCCCACCCCTTTTTCACACAATAAACATCCTATATCCCAATTTTAAACTGGTATCTCATCTTGTATCTCAGAAAAGGCAACTCCCAAGTAATAAAAGTAAACCATAGCAATTATTTAAACTTTTCAAGGCAGTTGAAGTTTCTATTAAGACAGTTCATTCACTTACAGCAGGATGATTGCTCTTCTGTTTCAGGACAGTAACTGGTTCAAAAATACAAATCATGTTTCCATAAGAAGCTGCAATCTGAAATAAAAAGTTATATAAAACAAAACAAAAATATTAATTTAAAATTTAATTTGAGATGTGGATTATTGATTCTACTTTCATTCATTCTTTGTAAAAATATTTCCCTCTATATTCTTGAGCTTGTCTCTCTATTTCCTTCTGAGTTAAGGATCAGAACTTGAGGAACATACCAGAATAAGAAAATCTTTAAAACATATTGCAAAGTTTGAAACTTGAAGTACTAGAAAAAACTGTTTGCTACAACTATATTTCTGGTTAAGACCTGAGGATCAACCACCATAAGAGTAAGTGTATTGGATACCAATTTTAATATGAATCTTCAATCTAGTATCAAGAGTTTTTCCACATGCAATTTAGGTAGCCACTTTAAGAAAAGTTGTTGGACTCCATTTTTAATACGCTGTGGAAAGGATGAAAAGCACTTCATCAATCAATCCGCCTTTTCACTGTTAACATATCACATTGTGCCACTGAGTGTCTGAAAGCATGAGAGCCACTTAAATCATCAGACAGTCATATAGAGCTACAAAATATAGTACAATCATAAAACAATAGTTAATATTTTTCTCAAGAGTACTAAATAAAGCTTACAATAAAGACAGCCTTATTTGGGGACCAATGAGAGTCTTGGTGCTAACCACACGTATAAGCATATTTGCTCATATGTTTTCAACCGTTATTTTCCAGGGTGGATAAAAGTCAAGGTGGGGAGGAGGGGGGAAAAGATAAAAATTGTGTTTATTTAAATCAGATTTTTTTAAATTTAAATTCAATACAGATTCTTAAATAAATAACCCTATTTGAAATTATGCCAACTTATATTAAGACCTGAATTTATTCTAATTTAGTAAAACCATTTAAATTAAGTTTAAAAAATAGTTAAGCAGCATCTATTTACTGCCAAGTTTTAAAGAAAGTCAAACCACTGAACTGATGTAAGCAGGAAGCCACACGTTAAGCCCCTGGAACCAGAGTGCTTAAGTGCTAAAACAGCTTTTGACAACAGTAGCCTCTTCTGCTGTAGGTGCACAGAGAATATTTTCTTCATTTCAGTGTGACTAGTTCAGTTCAATGAAGGCTATATTTAATTGCAAATCAGCATGTTTTAATGGTTATCAACCAATTATTATCAAACTTTCTTTAGCAAACTAAATAAAGGACAAATGCAAAATACAAAATAAATTTAGATCAAGATTCCCTGGTTAATTATTTAAATCTCACTGATTAAAATCCATCCACCCTATTATTTTCTCCCAGGACAAGTTATCAGAACAAATATAGGAAAAGTTACATGCAGACCTATGAACACTTAAATGCCCCTTAAAAGCCTCAGGCTGAGAGTCATCACACTACCTAGAGCTTGTCATAAAAACAAGAACTACTAACTACAAATACGAGAGACACCCTACCACTGACTCTAATTCTGACCTCTTATTAGACTATATAGACAGCATAATTGTCCACGTCCATAAAATTATGGCTCAAGTTATTTCCATAAAATCATCATAAGAATGTGGATTACAAATAAACCATTAACGTTATATGATATCTTTTCATTTCTAGTATAAAAAGCAGTTGAAGTAGCATTTTACAGAATGTGATTTTGTCAAACCTAAGTTGCAAGTAAATTTAAACAAAAGCTAGAGGTTCAAGTTCTGAGAGGAAAAACCTCCACATTTAAAAAAAAAAAAAAAAAGCCTGCATCAGACTCTTCAAGTAACTTACATGTCAGCATGACCCAAATATGCCAACTATAATTCTGTCAAAGCTGCAAAAAGCCTAAAGAAGCCATGTTTTTAAAACACATCTCTAGCTAATATTTGCCCTACGTTTTCTACTTAATCTTTATCATTGCCATATTTTTGTGATTCTGCAAATACATCTACTATTCTGAGAGTAATTAGAATAGTTTCTTCCACAGGAACTCAAAGTAAAACACTGAGATGGAGATGTAAACTTAAGAATTGTAATTCTTAACCCAACACTGGTATAACCAATATTGTGGTTTAGGATAACATTATAGTATCTTGCTGTAAGTGGCTGCCCCACGCATGGCGCGGGCGGTGGGGGAGAGAGAACAGGCAATCCAAATGTGCCTACCTTTAAAGATGCAGTACAGTATTGGCTTTTTTGTTTGTCTCTGCTGCTGCCTGATTGATTACTTCCGATTTCACATGGTGTCTGGTTGACTGGTCAGTCCATAACTCTGGTGTTCGTAACTTTGAGGTTCTACTGTAAGGACTACTACTACTACTGTGTGACCATCAGAAAAGTTATGTATGTTCACTGCATCCCTGGCATCATAATAGTGAGGATACTTTGGGTGGGGAGGCACTGATGAATTTTAAAGAAGGCCCATGTAGCTCTACTAGGTCATTTCTGTAACTCGCCCAGAAAGAAGAGGCTGCCCTCAGACAAAGGCTTTGCTCTCCCTTGCCACTTTCCCCAAACCAAAACTGTAACAGGGAATGTAAGGGGCTCCCTAACATACTGAAGTTAGCAAATCATGACTTAGAACAATCAATGCAACCTGCATTGTTTCCAAGCATGCATTTCTTTTGGTTGTACCTCTACATAAACCTTAATCTTCTGAATTTCACAGGAGCCATCCATATTGCACTCACCCAACAATGGGGTCTATGCCCTCTTCCTGAGTTGTATTGTTGTCCACAACCAGATAAGAAGCAAAGGTGAAAATGCAACAAAAGCATCACATTTCTTCTGGAGACAAAGGGAATCACTGAAAAGGCCATAGATTTGCTGTTAAATGCTATTTAGCACACAAGGACAGAACTGACCTTCCATATGTTTACTGTATTCAAAAAGTATGTTAAAGGAATTAAGGTTCCAATGAGATGAACTCAAAAGTCAGAAAAAATTAAAAAGTAAGGCTGCATATGCATTATGACAATGTAAATTACCAGTTCATGGTCACATTTTTTAATCCATTAGGCAAAAATACACTTCTCACCTCCATCCTGATTTTACATACAAACACCCCCTTTCTTTCGAAAAAGTGATCTCTCAGTATTCTATTCCCGTTGTTCTTATGCATGAACTGAGTGGAATTCTGTGAAGATGGGTATGGAGTAAGGCAGGGATCAGTAAAATAAAGTATTATTTTAAATAAAACATAGGATGCATGTGGGAAGCCTATTTCTAATCATTAGACTAATCAATTCTGAACTGATTGTCACCAAATGACACATCTGATCTAGGAACCATCTCCCTGCTCAATGTCAAAGTTTGTACCAAAAATTTCTGATGCACTAGAACAATTAAAAAAAAGAAGAAGTACTTCCCTCTCTTAGCATATAAACAGCTGAATCACTTTTACTCAAGCTTTCCAAATGTATTCACCTTCAGAAGGATCAGGTATGGAAAATCTCAACTTTCTCAATTATTAATTAATTAATTAAGGATTAATTAATGGAGATATCCCATCTCCTAGAACTGGAAGGGACCTTGAAAGGTCATCGAGTCCAGCCCCCTGCCTTCACCAGCAGGACCAAGTACTTATTTTGCCCCAGATCCCTAAGTGGCCCCCTCAAGGATTGAACTCACAACCCTGGGTTTAGCAGGCCATTGCTCAAACCACTGAGCTATCCCTCCCCCTCATCCCTGCTATCAATTGGAACACACCGAATATGACTGAAGTGTCTAGATCAACTTAAGTTATAAGTGAAGCACAGAGTGACACTGGTACAATTCAACTAGCTGCAGGAAATATTATTTTGTTGAAATTCAAAAGTAACTAACATCCTGTCTAGACCAAGAAAATGCTAGCTTGCCAAGGGAATCATTACTCTTTTTATGCTAATTATTTCACGTATAAAAAAGTCAACATTATTAACAGAACTTCAGGATGAGGAGTGTATGGAATCCTTTTTCTGAGCGCAGAGGAACAAGACTGTGTAGAAACACGTCTGCACTCATGCCATCAAAGAGCTCTGAAAGGCCGATGTCAACGCAGGAAAGAACTGCAAAAGAAAATTTTTGCTCTGCCATCAAGATTTGGTAAAGTGGAATAACCCAGCATTACCAAACCCTATGGATAATGAGATTCCTGTTCAAAGACATTTCATCCTTCAGTGATTATGCAACTATATCCACTGTCTGGTTAACAGTCACACAGTGTCTATATATACACATCAATCTGCACATTTAGGATAATTATTAATATATATATATCAGTAAATAGCCTCTAACAATTTTATTTACAGGTCATATTTGTCACTTTTTAAGCACTGTACAAACAGTACAGATGCATATAAAATACCATTAGTGTAAAGTGTCAGCCATTTGGTCAAGATGACTAAGCAAATATGCCTGCAGATACCTCTGTATATTGCCAATGCTAAGCATTCAAAAGTCATGACTCAGACCCCCTGGTGCTCCCCTCCCACAAAATTGACTTTAAATCCTCACATTTTTAAATAATAAAATTGGAGGGATTGGGGGTGAGGAAGAAGGTTGCCTTCTGGTTTCTGAACAGCCAGGATAAATTTTTAAAAAACAAAAGCTGAGTTACACAACATGATTGCTGGAGCTTTAAGGAAAAAAAAACCCCAAATATGAGGGGATTCTGATAACCCTTCCAAGGAGTGAAATTCTGGAACAGCCTTCCACGGGAGCAGTTCAACTGGCTTCAAATCTGAGCTTGATAAATTTATGGAGGGGATGATAGGGTGGGACTGCCTACAATGTCATGTAGCCCATCAGCAACTGTCAGTAGCAAAAATTCCCAACTGCTGGAGACAGGACTCTAGATGAGGAGGGATCTGAGTTACTTCAAAGCATCTGTCTGGCAGGTCTTGTCCATATGCTCAGGGTCTAACTGACTGCTGTATTTGGGGTCGGGAAGGACTTTTCCCCCAGATCAGACTGGCAGAGGGCCCAGCGTGTGTGTTTCGTCTTCTTCTGTAGCATGGGTCATGGGTCACTTGCCAGTTTAAAATAGTGTAAATGGTGAATTCTCTGTAACTTGAAGTCTTTAAACCATGATTTGAGGACTTCAGTAACTCAGCCAGAGGTTAGAGGTCTATTTCAGGAATGGGTAAGGTTCCGTGGCCAGCAATGTGCAGGAGGTCAGACTAGATAACGATGGTCCCTTCTGATCTTAAAGTCAATGAGTCTAACACTTACTTTTGATAATTTATTATTTCATTAGTTATATTGAATTCTGCAAATCAAAGCTAAGAGTACTGTTGCTTCAATTTGCTTTTATCTTTATCTACTTTTACTGGGAGACCAGCAGTAGGAGGATATATTTGCATATTTTGTTTTGATGTGAGGAGTAATCTTGTGAAGTACGATCAGGTGATAAATATCACATAAAGCTACTGATCGGCATATTAGCAAAGTGCTGCAGTTTTCCTCTTTAATCAGTTCAACTGCAAGGTTGCAATAGCAGCCGCAAATCATTAGTTAGAAGACCAAGATTTTGAAAGTATACTTTAGGATTCAGAATTTGAACTGGGAAGATTTAATGTCTATGAAAAGCTATATTTCAGTTTCTCCACAGGATTCTAGTGCACTAGACTAAAATATAATATGTAGATGTCCAACATAGAAAGATAGTCTGAGAAAATCAAGAAACATTATAATTCATTAACTGTCTCTAAAGCAAAAAAGTTAATGCTTCACCTAGATTTCAGAAAGTCCTGCTTTTGCATTTTAAAATTGTGTCTTACTGCACAAGACTACATCCAATATATTTTGCATTGTTTACAAATCTAGTTGTGTCCTCTGCTAACCACCTGGTCCTAAAACTTAAACACTTCTCCCAGGCAGGGCTGGCGGTCACCTAGGGCGGCAGGATTTGGGGGGCAGCATTTTGCTGCCCTCGGCGGAAATTCGGCGGCGGGTCCTTCACTCGCTCTGGGACCCGCCGCCGAAGTGCCCCGAAGACGTGGAGAGGAAGGACCCCCGCCGCCGAATGCTCAGAGGAGGAGTGCTGCTGCCTAGGGCGGCAAAAACCCTGGCACCGCTCCTGCTCCCAGGGAAGGACTGGTCAATTCTTCCCAAGTAGGCTACCAACACTTATTCTTTGTTTAACTAAAAGAATGCATAATACAGAAGGCTAAAACCCGCTTCTAATTTAAAGCATCTAAAAACAGAAATGAAGTATCAACACATAGCTTTGATCTAACAATATTACCTTCATTATACTGAAGTCAAGGTGAGATTATCAATTTAAGATTTAAAAGAGTATACAAGAAGGTTGCAGTTACCAAAATGACAAGCCCAAAACATTAGAAACTCCAATTCAGAGTAAAGATTAAAATGGGGGGGGGGTAAATCACACATTCAGAAGTATAGAAATATATAATTTATCAAACCTTCAGTAGACAAATACACTACTGAGGGCCATCATACCACATTCTTTGTGAAGATTTCTGTGCCACTGATTATACTGTATCAGTAAAGACCACATACATACTTCCTTGGTCTAGACCAAAGGTGGCCAAACTGCGCATGCAGCTCTTTTATAGTTGAAGTGTGGGTGACGGAACCCCCCACTCCTGCCATTCTCCGCTTACCAGACTGGAAGGGAGTTTGGGGCTTTCTGCCTTGTGGTGGGGTGGTAGAGCTAGGGATTTCTACCCAGCGGGGATGGGCATCTAGAGTTTTTAGCCCCTAGCCCCACCACCCTGCTGCACCTGGCTCTCAAACTTCTGAAGATTATCGTTTGCCGCTTGGAGGGTCGCTAAGTTTGGCCACCCATGGCCTAGACTATGAAGTTAGAATACTTACATACATGTAGCAAAAGTTAACGTAGTGACAAGACACATGCTTACACAGACATTTAGGGGTGACATCACAATGTCTTTAAATTTAAGATTTCTGCTTACACAGTCTGCAGATTGTCTAAGCCAGGGGTAGACAACCTATGGCACGCGTGCCAAAGGCGACAAGCGAGCTGATTTTCAGTGGCACTCACACTGCCTGGGTCCTGGCCATCGGTCCGGGGGGGGGGCTCTGCATTTTAATTCAATTTTAAATGAAGCTTCTTAAACATTTTAAAAACCTTTTTACTTTACATACAATAATAGTTTAGTTATATATTATAGACTTATAGAAAGAGACCTTCTAAAAACATTAAAATATATTACTGGCACGTGAAACCTTAAATTAGAATGAATAAATGAAGACTTGGCACACCACTTCTGAAAGGTTGCCGACCCCTAGTCTAAGCCCTTTTGGAAAAAAGTCAAAGTAATATAGGAGGACATCACAGATATGATCATTTTATCAGGACAGCAACTCTTCCATAGTTTGACAAATCCTTAACACCAGGGAGAGATAATGATTAACCACCAGGCTATGGTCAGGGTTCTCATCTGGGATGTGGGAAGCCCAAGTTCAAATCCCTGCTCCACATCAGGCAGATGTGGGAACTGAATCCTCGTGTCCCACATTCCTTGTGAATGCTGAACCACTGGGCTAAAGTTATGAGGACACTACTACCTCCTCCTCCTCCATCTGTTTTGTGAATCTAGGCCTTTAAACAAACATGCCCAGAAACAAAGAATTTCAAGGTCAAGTGACAGGGAATCATAGAAATGTAGGGCTGGAAGGGAACTGAGGAAGTCTAGTCCATCTCCATATGCTGAGACAGGATTAAATATACCTTGATCAACCCTGACAGTTGTCTGTCTGTCTAACATGGTCTCAAAAACCACCAATGATGGGGATTCCAGACTCACTTGGTAACGGTCATGCTGTCTGAGATTGGCACTCAGTAACCTATTCCAGTGCTTAGCTATCTTTACCATTAAAAATTGTTCCTAATACATAATCTAAATCGCTCTTGCTGCACTCTAAGATGATAACTTCTTGTCCAATACCTTGGTGAACATGGAGAACTACTGATCCATTTCCTCTTTATAAACAATCTTTTGCATATCTGAAGACTTAGGTCCTGTCCAAGGCTGCCCCTCCAGCCTTCTCCTCTCATGACTAAATATGCCCAATTCTTTCAGCCTTTCCCCATAGGTCATGTTTTTGAAATTTCCTGTTTTTGTTGCTCCCCTGTAGATTCTCCAATTTGGTCACATCTTTGTCTTGTTCAACCCAAAAAAAACCAAACTTTTTCAGTTTGTTGAAACTTTTGCGAATTTTTTTATTCAGTTCAACCCAACCATTTCCCCCCAGCTTTCTGGAACTGAAAGTGACCCAAAGAGTCAATTATTTGTCCCGTTCTACTTGCAGCACACCAATTTCATTGCTGGAGATCAACTGGAGTCAGAATCAGGTATGGTGTAATTTGTTCATTTACTTAACACCTGTTATTCTTAAATCAAGACAGACCTGGCCACATAGAAGTAACTCTGGAAACCCCCAGCTCAGTTGCACCAGAAGCTTCTCACTGCTTCCCACCCTTATCGACAGCCATCCTCCCACAGATCTTTCTGAGGCTGCCCTATTAGCTTCCAATCAAAAGACAGCACCAGATTAGTCCCCTCTGTATCCTGGCCTATCACTGCTTAGCAGATTCATCACTTGACATAGTCATCACATAAGTGAGCAGTTAATCCACATTAGAATTTTCCACTTGTGCACATTATTTGCTTGGAAACATTAGCGTTCAACGGCTATGTAGTTAAAACTTTCTAGGTTGGACTGGTTAATACTTAAATATTTTGATTAAAATGACTAACATATGCAGAACATTTGAGCCAAATGAACTTAAGTTACGTTGCATAGCAAGATGTCAAGACCATCCATGAACGACAATTTCAAGAATGTAATCCGTTTCTTTTTCATACAAGTATCTTGTTACTGTGGTAGTATTCAAAAGCTCTAGATAAGATCAGGGCCTTCTTGCGCTAAGTGCTGTTCAA
The DNA here is from genome assembly GCF_002925995.2 of Terrapene triunguis. Classification (NCBI taxonomy): domain Eukaryota; kingdom Metazoa; phylum Chordata; order Testudines; family Emydidae; genus Terrapene; species Terrapene triunguis. The sequence goes on along the minus strand of NW_020664420.1, from coordinate 66,347,367 downwards.
ACACAGAAGACATGGCCTCTGCCCGAAATAATGCTTTAGTAATAGAGGTAAAATGCAGCAGGTGAAAAGAAAAGGAAGAGAGGACAAGGGTAACAATAGTAAGATCATCCAATTATACAGACTAGTAGGTTCAGAATAGGTTTTCTTATATTTAATGTGAGTAAATAATGAACAGTCTCCTTTTACCAACCTGTCAACGCTCTGCTGGTAATACAAATCTCTGTGTTGCTTATGCACCATAGCATCATATTCACATACATACTAACATGAAGTTAGTATGTGTATATATTATATATATATCTATATCTATCTATACACACACACACACACATATATATAACAGGACCTTCGCCAATACTCACAACCTCCTCAACTTGTCAGATTTTCACAATCCCCCTGTGCCTTCTTCCATGCAGCTACCTATGCATTGTACGATCTTCCTGAGCTCATTTGCAAGGTCCCTCTCCCCGAATGCCATTAATTCTTTATTTGAGAGGCACTTCTGCTATGCTGCCTACAGTGAATTCAGTAAATTAAGTTTTGTCTATTGTTATTCCCTTGACCGCTGTCTACTCGTTTATGCTTAAACGGTGAGCTTTGTAACTACCTGGAAAGCACTATTATGTGGTGATCCCTCCCATAAATTAACACTACAATGTGGTCTGAGCATTATTAGTAACATCACTACATACCTTCCCTTGCTGCATTGAGCAGTCCACACATCCAACTTGAATATTCCCATGTTTTGCTCCAGGGATTATTTGTAATCTTTCAAAATCAGTCCCCAATATAACAATATCACATCCTGATGCATAAGCCTGTAAAAAGAAACAAAACAAGAGTTACAGCAAATCTACAACTACTTAATACCACCACCTCTAGATACTATATGAAGATAAATCAGTAAAGTACAGATATCCCTTTTGATGCACTTCTTTATAGAAGCTATCCTTGGTTCATCATCATTCATGTAGACCAGTGGTCACCAACCAGTCGATCGCGATCTCCGGCTGTTAAAAGTCCGGCAGCGCAGCAGGTCTAAGGCAGGCTCCCTGCCTGACCTGGCCCCAGAAGCAACTGGCAGCATGTCTCCGAGGTCCAGGTGGGAGAGGGGAGCAGGCTGCTCCACGCACTGTCCTCACCCCGCAGTGCTGACTCCGCATCTACCCCACGGGGGTGGCACTTGCGGGTGCGGGCAGCACGTGAAGACCCGCTGCCCCCTGCCCAGGGCCGCAAGCACTGCCCCCGCAGCTCCGGAGGGGTTGGCGCTGGGGGGCAGGGGCAGCGGCAGCAGTGGAGCACGGAGTTGCCTGCCCCCCCACCCAGGGGCCGCAGAGACATGCCAGTCGCTTCCAGGAGTGGTGTGGGGGCAGGGCAGGAAGGGAGCCTGCCTTAGCCCCACTGCGCTGCCAACTGGGAGCTGCCTGTGGTAAGTGCCTCCCGGCTGGAGCCTTCACCTTGCACCCTCCCCTGCACTCCAATCTCCTGCCCCAGCCCTGAGCCCACACCCAAGCTGCCTCCCAGAGCTTGCACCCCTCATCCCCTCCTGTCCCCCAACCCCCTGCCCCAGCCTGGAGCTCCCTCCCACACTCCGAACCCCTCAGCCCCAGCCCAGAGCCTACACCTCCTCCCACATCCCAAGCCCCTGCCTAGTGAAAGTGAGAGGGGGGAGCGAGTGATGGAGAGAGGGGGGAAATGGAGTGAATGGGCAGAGCCTTGGGGAAGTATGAGGCTGCAGTGCTGTCTCGCGGCCAGAAGAGAGACTGCCTGCTTCTGGACCTATGTGCGCTGGTTGTTCAGTTAATACAGAGAGTAAGATAATGGAGGGTCGGATATACAGGATTCTACTGTACTGCTTTATAGATATAGCTTTACAAAGCTCCTCCTCTTAGTCCCATATTATAGCTACTCTCATGAACAATGACCTTTCTCCACTTCAACTGCATATGACACTAAGCAACACCACTCTGATATCCTTTCTGTGAACTGTAGATGCACCACTGTCTTACCACTATGCTCATACGTTCGTTAACTCCATTGTTAAGATTATTATAAAAAATAGTATTTTTCAATTCACCTCATACAAGTACAGTAACTCCTCACTTAACGTTGTAGTTACGTTCCTGAAAAATGCGACAAAGGGAAACGATGCTAAGCGAATCCAATTTCCCCATAAGAATGAATGTAAATGGGGGGGGTTAGGTTCCAGGGAATTTATTTTTTGCCATACAGTACAGTATTACAGTGGGGAGGTGCCCCCGACTTACCCAACACAGGCACAGCCCACTGGCACTGGAGACAATGAGGCAGGCAAGGAGGCTGAAGGTGCTGTAGGCTAGGAGAAGCACGTTGCGCAGCAGCAGCAGCTTCCCATACTCTGCAAGCACCAGGGGCAGGGGGCTCAACCCTCGGCCCACCCACTCCACCCCTTCCCCCAAGCCTTCACCCTTAACCCGCTTCTTCTCCCCCCCTTTTACTTTGCACGCTGCATCCTCGCTCCTCCCCCCTCCCCGCAGCAATCAACTGGCTTGCAGCGTTCAGGAAGCAGGAGTGAGGACACAGCGCACAGGCTTCCCCTCCCTCCCATGCCTCCTGAACACCGCAAGCCAGCTGATTGCCGTGGGCAGGAGGCAGGGGAGGGAGGGGGGGAGGTGCGCCACGTCCTCGCTCCTCCCCCCTCCCTCTTGCCCATGGCAATCAGCTAGCTTGCAATGTTCAGGGGGCAGGAGGAAGGGGGGAGGAGCGAGGACTCAGCATGCAGGCTCCCCCCTCCCTTCCCTGCCTCCTGCCCACGGCAGTCAGCTGGCTTGTGGTGTTCGGGAGGCAGGGGGAGCCTGCGCGCCAAGTCCTCACTCCTCCCTCACCCCTGAACGCCGCAAGCCAACTGACTGCCGCGGGCAGGAGGCGAGGGGGAAGGCACTGATCCGCAGGGTCTCCTGCAGGCGGGAGGCACTGTGGGGGGGGCGGGGGGGTAAGGGGTGCTGATGCGGGGCTGACAAATGTGGACAAAGCAGGCAGCCAAACGACATTATAGCGAAGCATTGCACAACTTTAAATGGAGCATGTTCTGTAATTGATCAGGGATGTAAGATCGAAATAACGTTAAGCGAGAGGACGTTAAGTGGGGAGTTACTGTACTGTAGTGCAATCTCTTTGTCGTGAAAGTGCAATTTACAAATGTAGGATGTTTGTTTGTTTTTAACATAACTGGACTCAAACAAAACGAAGTCCACTCAGTCCTACTTCTTGTTCAGCCAATTGTTAAGACAAACAATTTTGTTTACATTTACAGGAGATAATGCTGCTGGATTCTTATTAACAATGTCACTATAAAGTGAGAACAGGCATTTGCATGGCACTTTTGTAGCCAGCATTTGCAAGGTATTTACGTGCCAGATATGCTAAACATTTGTATGTCCCTTCATGCTTCGGCCACCATTCCAGAGGACATGCTTCCATGCTGATGACACTCGTAAAAAAAATAATGCGTTAATTAAATTTGTGACTGAACTCTTCGGGGGAGAATCGTATGACCCCTGCTCTGTTTTACTCGCATTCTGCCATATTTTTCATGTTATAGCAGTCTGAAGTGCATTCCAAAATCTGAGAGGGGTGAGGTGTGGAGCATGCTTTCATATGTCTTAAAAGAGCAACACTCCGATGCGGAAACTACAGAACACGAACCCTCAAAAAAGAAATCAACCATCTGCTGATACTGACTCAGATAATGAAAATGAACATGCGTCAGTCCAAACTGCTTTGGATTATTATCGAGCAGAACCCGTCATCAGCAGGCACGCATGTCCACTGGAATGGTGGTTGAAGTATGAAGGGACAGATGAATCTTTAGCGCATCTGGCACGTAAATATCTTGTGATGTTGGCTACAGCAGTGCCATGAGAACGCCTGTTCTCACTTTCAGGTGCCATTGTAAACAAGAAGCAGGCTACATTTGCAGGAAATAATGCTAACAGACTTGAACGATTGACTGAACAAGAAGTAGGACTGAGTGGACTTGCAGGCTCTAAAATTTTACTTTGTTTTATTTATGAACGCAGGTTTTTTTTGTATATAATTCTACATTTGTAAGTTCAACTTTCATGATAAAGAGATTGCACTACAGTACTTGTACTAGGTGTACACTTTGTATTCTGTGTTGTAATTGAAATCAATATATTTGCAAATGTAGAAAATGTCCATAAATATTTAATAAATGGTATTCTATTAT
>NW_020664420.1:66318629-66343039 GCF_002925995.2 Terrapene triunguis | reverse complement strand
AGCTTTCAGTGTAAGACCAAGGTCAACGTACTTTCTCTGCCATTCAAAATTTACATTGATTGGCACATACCACACATTTGAAACCTTCTGCTAGCCTCACAGTAGGAGTAAGCCCTATATTGGCATGATTGCGCCTAGCCAAAGATGGCTGGTCCCAAAGAACCAGTGGCTGACGAGGCCTTGAGAAAGCGGTTGCCAATTACCATAAAGAGAAAAGTCTTCAGCTTCTCAGCTCTTGGAAGACCCTACTCTTTGGTTGTTGTATAGTGAAGCTGATGGGGCAGTATTCATTCCCAAGAGTCTGACTAACCACAAAGCTGACGGTGCCAAATGTGTAGGTAGGAGTACTCTGTTCTTTGGCCCCTTGACTAACAGACACATACAGGGGAGCTCTGCTGGTGACAGGCCTCTGACGTTCCTTTATTATTGCTGTCTTAGTTTGACGAGACCTGTTTGGAGGAGCTACAGTTATGCCATAGTCTGGTTGATGGGGCAGGTGACAAGTACTGCCGAAGAGGGTTATCTGTAATACTGAACTACTCTGCACTCACCAACATTTATCTGAAAGCAGGGAGTGCATGATGCTGATCTAGTCAAGTGAAAGCTGCAGTGCAGTGGTCTTCTGCTGTATGTATGTTTCAAAAAGCACCAACGAATGCAGTGCTGACAGTAACATGAGGTGGCTTAAACTTGCCTCCCCTTAGAATATTGCTCAGCATAAAAGATTACTTCCAGTGCTGCTCCTTGTTAACAGGTTGAAATGAACACCTGAAAGGAGAGACTCGAGCACATTTAAGAGGAATTTGTCCCAGACAAGCAGAAATAATCTTCTACGCACTTTTGGAAGAACACTGCTCAGAAGCATCTTCTGCCTCATGCTTTGTTTTGTCTTCCCACATCAATCTGACTGGAGTACACTCCTGTACCTCAAAGAGACAAATTAAAAGAAATCGTAGGGCCAGACGTGACAAAAACTTGAGGGACTTTAGAACAAGTCTAAGGCTGCTGGAAGCAAAACAACCCTATCTCCTGATGAAGAGACCCTACTCATGTGCCAGTAACCCATAGGTCTGGTCTGTCTCAAGAACTGCAGGAAAAGAATGAAGACCCACATGCTTGGTTATGTAGATGTGACAAAAAGCATACTTTAAGACATCTAATAGAGTAACAGATAGTTCTGAGCAAAGCAGTTCTGTACTTTAGAACCATAAGAATGTACAAAAAGGGGTGCAAAGACCTGTGGTAAATTTTAAAACTTAATAGGAAAAAATGAATATTGACGCCACCACATATGGAGTATTTTGCTCCTTGGAAGATGCCAACCAGTACACTGTGTAGGAAACATCTGATGCCATAATTATTTAGTTAAGAGAACTTAGTTTTGACTTGAGAAATATCTATTTACACCCCTCCAACTACTCTGGAAGAGGATAAAGCTAAAATGAGTAGGGAGAAGAATTTCATAAAATTAGTAACAGATTTAAGACGGCATTCTTTCTACACAGTACATCTATGCTTAAACTCTTCAAGACTCAGAGAGAATTAAATCATTCGCTGCCTGCCTTAATTAACAGTACATTACAGTCCTATCTATGAGACTCTCTAGGGTGGCTGACACCATAGTGTCTAGCCACAGAATAGTAATTTTCCAAGTAGTAACAAGCCATAATCAGAGATCATCTAATTTAACACCACCAAAGCTAGATTTGTGACAGTCTGTTCTATTGGCAGGAATTATCCATTAATTCTAGGAACTGTTAGTTTGAAGAGCTATAGGCAGAACTTCCCTGTCTCATAAGTATCAGACTTGCATTTCCAAGGGAGAAGCCACATACAAGCATAATACAAGGTTTACAGAATATTATATTTGCTGTTCAGACATTTTGTTTTAACTAGTTAATTTTTTACAACCTATTGCAAATATAATATACATGTACATAGAGCTTTTACTTTTCAATAACATCTAAATTTAAACAAGGGTGGTACTATTATAGATAATGCGAGTAGCAAAACCTAAAGGGTGCCCAATACTTTCCATAATAAGACCTTGTTTTCAATTGCTTGAAAGTTTGGCAAATTTCAACCATTTAGGCTGATTTTTTTTATGCTGGTTGCTTGCCTCAGACAATTTTTTCGGATATGTTTAACAAACACTATTCAGCCACTTTTCAGAATGAGAGTGAAAAAGTAAGTTTTGCCCATTTAAAATTGTTGTTCAAGTGGAACTGCAACAGGCTCTATTCCCACCTATCCACTGTTGCATCTTACTGCTTCATCTTTTCCCACTCTGCCAAATACAGAAATATACGGGGAGATGGAGACTGGCTTCTTCCACAATTGTATATGGAAGAAGGGCTGAAGACATGTTGCAGCATGGAAGACTCTTACCAATCCCTCCATAAGGCAGCTATTATACCTCTAAAATGACAACCCACTCCTGTGAGTTATAATCCTTTAACAAGTGAAACAAAACCAGCTTTAACGTGTGGATGCTGGGTGATGTTGGCGGCCTGTGATATGCAGGATGTTAGACTAGATGATTTAGTGTTCCTTTCTGGCCTTTAACTCGGAGTACTACAGTAAACTACCACTTGATGATGGTTAGCTGTCAAAGACCGGAATATGGGCACTCATGCCTCGTGGTTAGAGCAGGAATCGGTAGTCTGAAATTGGAGTTGAGGGTCAGAGCTAAGTTACCTGGAGTGGGGGATTCCAGGGGCCAAGGCTATCGTGACCTTGGATGAATGCTTTGAGCAGTCAGCACTCTGCTACTTTTGCTGATCTTAAGAGAAGGCCTGCTGATCCCCTGAGCCAATTGGACAGTTTAGCCAATCAGGTGGCCCGACTGGGGCCCAGGTTTGCTTGTTAGACTGCTTGGGCGTGGGAGGGGTGTTAAGCTAGCAGGTAAGCAGGCTAGCTGCAGGACCTTACTCCTGACACTAGCAGGTGGCCTGCAGAGACTGTAATATCTCTAGTCTACTTATAATTTACAAATAGGTATGTAATAAGTATGCGTAACTTCACATTCCTTTTATTGCAACTTTTCTCCCTTTCCTTCTCTTCTACACCCACCCCTTGATTCAGTCTTGATACAAGCTCTTAATGGCAGGACTGTACATCTGTATAACACCCACCACAAAGCCTCAATCCTGATTGCGTTATGCTAGCACACAAAGGTCCCCAAACAACAACTAGCTCCCTGGTATATTTTTCTGGGATTATAATAATTATCACAATGAAGTGATGGGGTAATTTGTAAGTCACAGATTACAAATAAGCATAAAGTTTTCATACAGTTTTCCAAAAAGAGGAAGTACCTTTATCAGCATATGTATACGGAACGTAATCTAGAAATATTACTCAGACTTTAAGAGCAGAAGTCACCATCATGATCATCTAGTCTGACCTCCTGCACATTGCAAGCCACAGAACCTTACACACTCACTCCTGTTATAGACCCCTAATGTTTGGCTGAGTTACTGAAATCCTCAAATCACAATTTGAGGACTTCAAGTTACAGAGAATCTATCATTTATTCTAGTCTAAACCTGCAAGTGACCCAGACCCCATGCTACAGAGGAAGGTGAAAAACGCCCAGAGTCTCTGCCAATCTGATCTGAGGGAAAATTCCTTTCTAACCCCAAATATGATGATAAATTAGACCGTGAACATGACAGCAAGACCCACCCGCCACACACCTGGGAAAGAATTCTCTGTAGTAACTCAGAGCCCTCTCCAGCTAGTGTTCCATCTCCGGCCATTGGGGATATTCGCTACTAGCAGTTGCAGATGGGGACTGGCCGTGGGGAAGTTTAGGCTTGAAATTAGACAAAGGTTTCTAACCATCAGAGGGGTGAAATTTTGGAACAGCCTTCCGAGGGAAACGGTGGGGGCAAAAGACCTCTCTGGCTTCAAGATTAGGCTAGATAAGTTTATGGAGGGAATGGTTTGATGGGATAACGTGATTTTAGTCAATTAGGCAATAACGTGCCAGCGTTGGTAAAATGAGGGTCCGGCTGGAGAATCTTGCCTGTATGCTTGGGGTTCTACTGATCGCCATATTTGGGGTCGGGAAGGAATTTTCCTCCAGGGTAGATTGGCAGAGGCCCTGGAGGTTTTTCGCCTTCCTCCGCAGCATGGGGCAGGGGTCGCAAGCTGGAGGATTCTCTGCGACTTGAAGTCTTTAAATCACGATCTGGAGACTTCAACAGCTGAGTTAAGGGAAAGTGGGTGGGTCAGCTTTTGTGGCCTGCATCATGCGGGAGGTCAGACTAGATGACCATAATGGTCCCTTCTGACCGTAAAGTCCATGAGTCTATGAGATGGGCCACATGCCATTGTAGTCAGTCTCATCCTACCATCCCCTCCATAAACTTATCAAGATCAGTCTTGAAGCCAGGTAGATTTTTTGCCCCCACTGCTTGCTTGGAAGGCTATTCCAGAACTTCACTCCTCTGATGATTAGAAACATTGATCTAATTACAAGCCTAAACTTGTTGATGGACAATTTGTACCACTTGTTCTTGTGTCAGCATTGGCCCTTTTCTTTTAAATAACAACTCTCCCTCCCTGGTATTTATCCCTCTGATGTATTTATAGAAAGCAATCATATCTCCCCTCAGCCTTCATTTTGTTAGGCTAAATAAGCCAAGCTCTTTGAGTCTACTCTCATAAGGTAGGTTTTCTGCACATATTCCAGTTTGAATTCATTATTCTTAAACATGTGAGACCAGAACTGCCCACAGCATTCTGGATGAGGTCTCACCAGTGCCTTGTATAATGGTACTAACACTGCCCTATCTCTACTGGAAATACCTCTCTTGATGCATCCTAGGATTCCATTAGCCTTTTTCACAGCCATATCACATTCACAGCTCACAGTCCTCTTACAACTGACCAATACACCCAGGTCTTTCTCCTCCTGTCGCTTCCAACTGATAAGTCCTTAGCTTATAGCAAAACTTCTTGTTGTTAGTCCCTTGCACTTCACACTATTAAATTTCATCCCATTTCTATTACTACAGTTTTCAAGGTTGTCCAGAAATTCTTGTATAATATTTCGGTCCTCCATATTGACAATACCTCCCAACTTTGTGTCATCCACAAATTTTATTAGTACACTTCCACTTTTTGTGCCAAGGTCATTAATGAAAATGTTAATTAAGATTGGTCCCAAAACCGATCCCTGAGGAACTTCACTAGCAACCTCTGTCCAGCCTGACAGATCACCTTTCAGTATGACCCAGTGTAGCCTCACTTTAACCAATTCCTTATCTACCTTTCAAGTCTCATATTAATCCTAATCTTCTCCAATTTAATTAATAATTTCTCATAGGGAATAGTATCAAATGCCTTTCTGAAATCCACATAGATTGGATCTACTGTATTTCCTTTGTCTAAAAAAAAAAAAATTAATCAGTTTTCTTAAAGAAGATCAGGTTGGTCTGGCACAATTTATCTTTTGTAAAACTATGTTCTATTTTATCCCAATTACCATTCAGCTCTATATTCTTAACTACTTTCTCTTTCAAAATTTGTTCCAAAAGCTTGCATACAACTGAGGTCAAACTAACTGGCCTGTAGTTTCACAGATCACATTTTTTCCTTTCTTAAAAAGAACTATAGTAGCAATTCTCCAGTCATAGGGTATGACCCTTGAGTTTACAGATCATTAAAAATCCCTACTGTTGGGCTTGCAATTTCATGTGCCATTTCCTTTAATATCCTTGGATGGTGATTATCCAAGCCCCCAAATTTGATCCCATTAAGCTGTTTCAGTTTAGCTTCCACATCCTTATTTTCGTTAGCCCTCCTGCCACCACCCCAAAGCTCAGTACCCTTATTAAAAACTGATCCAAAGTATTTGTTTAGGTGAAATCAAGGAACCTAATTGCAGACCTATTTTTGTTGATCCTTCCATTTAGTTGAAACTGAATTAGTTCATGATCACTCAAATCAAGGTTGTCCACTATAACTAATTCTTCTTTGAGGTCCTCACTACGCAACAATACTAAATCTAAAATGCCATCACCTCTTGTTGGTTCAGCTATCCCATCCAGGAAAATCTTGGCCCTACTATCATTAGTAGCACTTGTCCTCCAATCTATATCTGGGAAGTTAAAGTCACCTTTAAAGATTAAAATGTACTAGGTTATTTGTGGAGTAGTCTGTGCAATGAAACAAGCAGATATTGTTGACATTATCATGCTCTTGGTATGTATGTTAAACAATGTTTTTAAAACCAGCGAACAAAAGCAAACAGGGTAAAACCAGTTACAACTACGGAAACAAGGATTTTACCAGCTGATGTCTTGCCACCACATATCTGGATTTAGAAAATTAAACATCTTTCTGTGCACCTAAGACTGAGAGAAGTGAATTTGCATCTGGTATTGGATTTTCACCTCCTTTCTATTTGCTTCTTATCCAGCTTTTAGCTATTTTATCCCTGCATCCTAAGTTTGAGAGAGGATTAGCAAATGTTTTCCTTTGAAGATAACACTAAGGCAATTTTACAGAACTGTTAACAGAAGATATTACAGCCAATAATTTAACTGCTACAAAATTCTTATTTTTTTCTAAAGTGAAAACTTTACCTAAATAACTCCTTAAACATAAGAAAATAGATCTTCTATTGGTACAATCACGTATCTGTAAGAGTTAAGAATTATGTGCAGGATTTTTTTTTTTAAATTATAACCCTGAATTTGCACATAAAAAATGTAATTTACTAAAGCAACTAATTTCTGCTAAATCAGGAAATATGGTGCACAAAATAAAAGGCTCCTTTCCTGCACATGTATGGGACAGACAAGTAAAGGTGTTACAAGCAACAAGTCAGTTAGACAGGTTATTCCCAGGAGAATCTCAACAGAATCTTTATGCCAAGCCATGCATTGTGTCTAGGTTATCTTTTTAAAAAAAAGAGTTTTTACAAGTATTGCTACTAATTTTTACATGCATGTAAAAAAACCTGCCTTAATTACCAGACAACAACTATACATATCTTTAAGGAGGACTCTCCTCCCCACCCCCTTTTTTTAAATGGAACCCCGAACTGTACTGAAAAGGTATTGCAGGTAAAAGTGTAAAGATTTTAAAATATACTGTACTTGAACTGGGAACAAAGCTTTATACCAGAATTCCCCTATCTATTGTGCTTTCAAATAACATGAAGTACCTATTTTTGTTGGGGTGAACAAAATGAACCTTAAAACTGTCACCTGTCCTGCACCAGAGATGAGTCCAAGTGTGGCAGAAAGTTTAAAAATGTCTCTGTTCCACAAAAACACAAAGAAGCTAGCAATAATGTTCCAAAGCTCAGTCATGATGAAGAACTATTGGACAGAATTCAGGCAAGGCTATTTATTAAATGGTTCTCCTCAACCATATAGTAATTACATGTACATTTTTTATTTCATGTTTTTCTCCTCATACCTAATGTCAGGCAAGAAAGTAAACATTTACCTTGCAGCATTTATCACCTGTCTTTTTTTAGTGATAAAAAAATATTTCATGAGATTATATTATTGCTGCAGCATACTCTTTCTTCCAAAATTTATTACATTTTAAACCTGACATCTTAACATTAATAAATTAACAAGTTTGTAAAAATTTATCTTTGAAAGAAATGACTAAATAAATGGAGCCACACCAACAATATTTTCTTTAAGTGACCATTCCAATAATTAAGAGAAAACATAATGGAACAGAAGTTTCTTCTCCAGTAAAGTACCAGCATTAGATTAGAGAAATATATAATATGCATATTACCAAGTCATTTGCTTTTTTATACTTCCCTGAAATTTTGTAATGACTATTAGAACTTCCAAGTTCCTCCAAACTCTAGCTTAAACTATTTTTATACATTGTAGAGTCAACAACTATAAACTCACAACACAAAAGTACAAGTTATCACAGAATAAAGATTTTTTAAAAGGACTGTAAGAGTCACTAAAGCAAAAATAAATAAGTAAACATCTGCAAAGCCATTCAACAAAGACTGTGGTGACAGTATTGATTACACAATTCAGAACAACACCCTGAAGAATGCTTCAGATATTAAAGTAGCATCCATGACGAGTGGGGGAGGTAATACTTAAACTTACAGGTCAAGTTGCTTTAAACTCAAATACTGCAGATGTGAGAAAAAGCCAAGTAGGTAGCAGTTCGGTGAAGTTTCAGTGAAGTGCCTTATTTGTTGGCTTACATACTTGTTTTAGAGCCCACAACAGAGAATTAGTAGCAACAATGATAGTATATACTCCCTGTATTTTAGCTTCATCTTAAGTGTACTGAAGCTAAAAATAGCAAATATACATTAGGCTTCACAAATTGTCTCCTTTCTTGCCACTTCCCTATTTTAGGTCAGTAACTTTTATAGCCTTCTTCCAAAATTCATGATAGAATGCTAGGCCGTAATGCAGACTGGTCTCTCCGATGTCAACCGATATCCAGTCCACATACCAAGACTTTGGTCGTTGATGGAAGACAACCAGGGGAAGATCCCTGCAAAAGACATCTTACCAACATAGTTCTCAAGTCTCTGCTGGATATGCCTATATCCACGTAGCATAGCCTCTCTCAACTTGTCTTCAATTGGAGCAACCTTTATTGGATCCCTTACAAGATCATTTCGTTTCCTATCATCTCAACAGTTTCATTTGGACAACATAGCCAGTCACTAGAAAAGAAATGGGTAAGTCCCTGTTCTGCACATTAGGATTGTATAAAACTGTGATTTGACCACCCTTAACCTTATTGGCATTTTTTTTTTTTTAAATCACAAAGAACTTGGGTCAGCTCCTACCATTTGCACTGAGCAACTTTACTACAATGCCAGGCATCACTCAGGAGGGCACCATTGTCAGCAACCACTAATTCTAGGTATTTAAATTCTCTTTCTTCCCCTAAGCTTTCTTCCCATGACAGGGATCGGCAACCTTTGGCACGCAGCCCGCCAGGGTAAGCACCCTGGCAGGCCAGGCCGGTTTTACCTGCCGCGTCCGCAGGTTCGGCCGATTGCGGCTCCCACTGGCTGCGGTTCACTGTCCCAGGCCAATGGGGGCTGCAGGAAGCGGCACGGGCCGAGGGATATCCTTTATGCTAAGTCTTCCTTCAGTTCTCATAGAGTGAATGTTGGTAAGACCAAAGTGAAGTCCAGCCTGCTCAAATCTATGTTGCCACTGTTCAAAGTTGGCTTACAGTCTTAATCTTCTGCATATATCACTAAGTCATCAGCAAACAGCATGTTCCAAGGTGCATATATTCTCACTTATCACATGCAAGACAACTGCAAACAAAAAAGTGCTCAGAACTTCATGTTCAGTAGAACTTAGTAGGTTTTGAATCACTAACACTAGGAGCATACAATGAAGACTTGTATTGAGAACCCATGAACTAGAGTATAATCCATCGGGGGGTCCAGGTGTTTGAGTCACAACTACCATATCGTTTTTGTATTGCAAGTATGAGGGAGGTCCAAACTTGAGGCTGACTAGAACTTATGCTTCTGTATGATCACCAAGGCCATTTTCCTGAAATCTCTTCTAAACAACATAGGTAGTCGTCTTGTTCTATTTTGACAGTTAACATGAAGATTTATTGGGGTAGAGTGGAAGGGTTAGAAGAACACTGTCCATGGACTAAACACAAGTTGTACAAAAAACCCCACAGCATTTGTGAGCTACTTCTATTTGCAGCTATTTTCATTTTGTTTTGCATGACATTTTAAAAACTTTCAATGTTTAACTAAAAATTCAAGTAAAGTTTCATATTTCCCATACATGTAACTCTTCGTTTCTAAGTGATCATGGTAGAAGCACTAACTGGTAGTGACATAACTAAGGAGAGAAGAATGCTTATATTCCAACCCTTGTACATCTATTGAAAGATCAGCCATTTCTTTGTAGAAAAGTAACTAGTGGGATCAACTCAACTTATTTACAGTACCTTTTTTGTACTCATTCAAATAGGTGTGGAGAAATCTGATTAAGTTGTACATCATGAGAACCACCACCACACCCAAACAAAAAAAAACAAAAAAAAAAGGCAATGAAGGACAGTTTTGTTCTTCGGGTTTGAGACTACTGGCTAAAAATTCCATTAATAATATGCTTTCCTGCACACCACAAATATATAAAAGATTTAATACACATATAGAAATTCCTATGATTATATTTGTGTCAAAACTGCTCTTGAAAACAAAGGTCTCTCAAGGTAGTATTACTCAAAACAGTACAGTTTGGCATATTCCTCCCTCTCAAGAGAAAGCTACCACTTCCAGGTCATTATAGAGTTCTAAACACTCTTCTAATCAGACAGGCTGCAATACTGGACAGAGTTGCTCAGCAGTCATTCTATGGAAGTGATCCTGATAACTTGAAGTTTTAAAAAAGGAACCTAATGTTATTACAAGACAGATCTAAACTTTAGTATAAGTAAAAGATAAGAGAATTCTCTATTTGTCTCGCTTCTTTACTTTGCACAATTAATAGCGCTTTGCTGTAAAGGAAATTACATTTTTTTCACGTTCAGTTTCATGCTGCTTGTGAGTAACACACCACAATAGGTAGAGAAACATTTAAACAAATGGGAAAATCTGAAAGGTGGATCCAAAAGCAGGTGTAGTACTGTTAGCTACTTTTAACTTTTTTTTTTTTTGAAACTGATTGAGCTGACTGTCTATAACAAAGCTTTATTCTGATTACTTCCTCTTTTGAGCAGCAACTTGCAGGTTCTGAATCTGCAACTACTCAGGAAAATTCCTGTGATGACATGGAGCCTCCATTACTTCAGCAGAGGTTCCCCAAATGGAACTCCTTGCAGGATCAAGGTGTCAGATAGTGAACAAGTATTTTGTCTTCCAATGTTGTATTTGTTAAAAAAAAACCTCAGCAGAGGAGCATAGAAGTGTGCCTACTATGCACAAAGACTAAAAATAAGTCTAGCAGTCACTCTCCAACAGATTAGGCAGTGAGTTAAACTGGGTGCAAGACTGAAGATATCCCACAGTTTATAGCACTATCTTGGGTGCTGCTGCTCCAGAGCGAAACTGACAGAAATCTGTTAAGTTCTACTTTGGGCCCCTTCTGATATACTGTGTACCAAGCAAAACTGACTAGGTTCCCGACAGTTTCATCCAAAGACTTAAGCACAACAACAATACCACTAGCATCATTTAATGTGAAAAGATAGGAAAAGAATGAGGATAAGATACTCAGATGATGAGGCACCCCAAGAAAGAGGGAGCCAAACCAGAGAGAAAAGAGAATAGTTTAAATTTAGACTCAAGATTGAGTCTTTTGAACTCCATAGTCTATTATGATGAGGATACTTATTCACATTTATAGACAAACAAAACTCAAATAAAACTAGTCACTCTATTGAATAAAGGCTGGGTGGAATAGTGGGCTTTGGAGAGTGAAAGGATAAAGAGAAAAATCCTTCTTATTAACAAAAATTAAAAACTGTACAGAAGCCTAATTTGTACTTAAAGTGCTGTGCACAGTTACTTTCCAGCAGCAGGGTGCATGCAAACAAGAAGTTCAGAAATACTAGATTTAACTTCAAGATTTTAGAACATAATTCAGAGTTACTACATGGCAAAAAAAGTGCCTTGCTGAACTTTAAGTGTGCTAAAAAATAGCTCTATCTTTAAGGGGTTTTTTCTGTGCCACTCTCAAGGACCTCTTATATATCTCTTACAGCAGGTCTACACTATTGCTTAAGTCAATCTAACTTACCCACTCAGGGATGTGAAAAAGTCTCACCCCCACACCCCAAGCAATGCAAATTTCACACTGTCCACACCAGCTCTATGTCAGTGAGAGACGCTCTCCCAAACAACATAGCTTCTGCTTCTAGCCAAGATGGAGTAATTATGCCTACGGGAGAGGGCTCTCCTATCAGCATAACAAGTCTTCACCAGATGCAATACAGATGTGCAACTGCCCAGATGTAGGGCTGTAGTGTCAAGTTGCCCTTAGCATCATCTACTCAAAATGCAATAAAACTCAAGTGTTAGCTTATGCCAGTGTAAGGACTCTAAAATAATTTTACTCATGTTTTCAAGTTGACATTTATGAAATCTGACATGTAGATTCACTTTCTTAAGGCACCACATACTTACACTTGCAAATCTCTAAAAGACACTATATGACATGTATTTTAACATAACATTGCTCATATATCTATATATTTTAACTATGGCTTATTGCTTATAGCTTTTTCATCACAGGCATCATTAATCATGATCTTAAAAAAGGTGTGAATACTTCTCCTCCAATAGTTCTGAACAGGTGTACTATAGGCCTTAAACTGTGTATTGTGTCATCCTGCGTGTGTACGTGGACAGTGCCTAGCACACCATGGGTGTGCGCTATTGTAATGTACGATAATATTAACAGCAGCAACAGAAGGCAGGAAATGAAGCGCCCCTACTCATCACACTTCGATCTCATCAGCTACGTTGTGCTGCTCCCCCGCCTCTCGGGTCATGTGTCCCCTGTGCACCTGAACCAGCCCATGCCAATCCCACCCCTCCCGGACGCATCCAGTTAGCGACCTGGCTCCCGGCTAGTTCAGGCCACCCTGTGCCTGGTGCAGGGCGGATGGGACCGGGAGAAGAGGAGTCGCGTCCCCAGCGGGAGGGCAGGACGGAGCGAGGGGGCCCGAAGGGGGGGGGGGGGAATCAGCACCCGGGAGTAGCGCTGGGGGGCTACCCGGCAGGCTGCAGAGGCCCCGCTAGGGGGTGGGCGCACGTCGGGACAGCCCGGCCCGGGACTCACCGTGAGCGGCTGGTCGTGGAGGCTCCCCACGGAGAAGCAGTTGTCCCCGGGGTTCACGGCGCCCGTCAGCACCTGGTGCAGATTCATGGCGCAGAGAACGCGGGGCCCGGCTGGCCTCACTGCAGGCGCCCGGGCGCGAGGCTCATGCTCCGGCCCCCGGGGCGGCAGCGAAGGGACCACAGCTGCTCGGCCGCTCTAGGTCCCGCAAGCGGCGAAGGCGGCAGCACATAGCTCGGGGCGGGGCCTCATAACCCCGCCTCCCCGCAGGGCGGGCCACACACGTAGTCCCCCCCCCCCTTTGCTCACCGCCTCCGCCGGTAACAGCGAAACGGGAGGAAAACGAATTATCGCGAGCCTCTGCTCCATGTGACGTCATAGTTTTTCCTGTAACGGCGCGTGCGCCAGTCCCACCCCGGGACTGAATGTGCGGTGAAGGGTGTTTTCTGCGCGTGCGTGGAAGTAAACTTACCTAGAAAAGAACGTCAGGGAAGGCTGGTTGTGCAGGGAAGTATGTATGGGGTGTCTGCGCATGTTCACTGGGGATTTCGATGCTGCTGTCGCCGCTCCCCCAGAGCTGCGAGCGGGCCCAGGGGGGCCACGTTAAAGGGATGGAACGGGAGCGTCACCACGGCACGCGCGCGCTCGCTCCAGCCCTGTGCGGTTAACAAGCACAGTGACAGTGGATTTACCCAGCCTGGCTCATTGTGAGAGGGGTTACCGGCCAGAGCGATTTGAAAGTATCTCTGTCAGTGACGGCTGTAGCTGTGCTTTGAAGGGTTATTAAAAAACCCATTTCCGAACGTCTGAAGTCTCTCTCATTCCATTTGCCACACAAGGGCCCTGGGAACTATTGGAGGGATGTAAATGGAAAACAATGTTTCTGTTGTGTCCATCTTTAGACCAGATTATTGATGTTTGCTACTAAGCAGCCTGGGGAGCTTCCTTCCACTTATGATAGTGGTAATTTGAATATTCAGTATGACAGAGTCATCACGTAACTTCAGTCCAGCTCAGACCCATATCCTTAATAAAGGCTGTGAAGCAGAGGTACTCGAATTTTGCCTACTTAGTGGAATCACTGGTAATTTGCCAAGAGCCTGGTGGGCTGTAACATATCGGGCTGCAATCCAGACCAGTGAGAGGCTGCGTCACCTCTGTACTGCAACATTGTGTGCCTCACAATACCTTGCTGCAGTAGCACCTACCTACGCTGCTCACAAACAGCCTTCCAGCACGCAAGTCACATTCTGAGTTTCTGTGGCCTGCCAGTCACACTTGGGTTACACTTTGGCACTCCCCAGCCTTGGTTATACTGCAGGGGAACCCCAACACAAGCCCACTCTGAGATTTCCCCCCAGAAATGCATATCTTGTACTGCCCAGCCCTCTCCTGAACAGTCCAAATATATTAAGTCTGTTATTCCTTTAAGGAAATAGTATACACCAATTTAGCACCTTTTACGGAGTTGCCCACACACTTAAACTTAAACACAGTGATTTATAAAAAATACAAGTTTTGTAACTACAAAGAGGTAGATTTTAAGGGAGTACAGGCATTGAGGCATAAAAGTAAGAAATGGTTACAAGAAAATAAAGATAACAATGCCTTCTAGTGACTAATTTAACAAATTATATTACATTTAAAGCTAAGTTTCTCACCACATGCTTCCAACATAATTACTGACCATACTTCAAGGTCAGGACCCCTCCCAGAGAATCAGGGCCGGCTCTAGGTTTTTTGCTGCCCCAAGCAAAACAATTTTTGGCTGCCCCCCCACCCCAGCCCTGGGCTCTCATCCCCCACCCGCACCCTCTGCTGCCCCAGCGCTGGGCTCTCCCCCACACCTCACCTGCACCCCCTGCCGCCCCAACCCTGGGCTCTCCCAGACTTATCTGGGAAACACTTCAGTCATGATTTCAACTTATGTTCATAAGTTTACATCATGTTGCTACATGCATTTTACCATAATATTACTGATCAGCAAATTATGAGTTTTCAAATGATACACCACAAGGCATGTGTAGGGTGTGAATACAGGGGTGCATTCTGTCACATTGCACCTGTCTATACCAACCAATAGAAGACAATAAAAACACTAGAGCACATGTAAAGTTTGCCTGGTTTGCAGTAGGTGATGGTGGTGATCATGTACACCAGTCTCACTTCCCCAATATAAGTAAACAGTATTGACTACACTAAGGGTACGTCTTCACTACCTGCCGGATCGGTGGGTAGTAATCGATCTATCGGGGATCGATTTATCGCGTCTCGTCTAGACGCGATAAATCAATCCCTGAACGCGCTCTCAGTCGACTCCGGAACTCCACCAGAGCGAGAGGCGGAAGCGGAGTTGACGGGGGAGCTGCGGCTGTCGATCCCACGCCGTGAGGACCCGAGGTAAATCGATCTACGATACGTCGACTTCAGCTTCGCTATTCTCATAGCTGAAGCTGCGTATCTTAGATCGATCCCCCGCAGTGTAGACCAGCCCTAAATGTTCAAAAATCATGAGTCAGGCTCATCAAAAATCATAAGATTTAAAATCACGAGATTATGTAAAGATTTAGATTTTTTTCCTCCTGCTTTTTGAGCCTTTAGAGTATACAAGGATCACATTTTGAAGCTTTATCCACAGCTCTGAAGGCTAGAAACTTACTTTTTCTTAGGGTTATCAAGCGATTAAAAAAATTAATCGCGATGAATCGCAGTTTTAATCACACTGTTAATAATAGAATACCATTTATTTAAATATTTTTTAATGTTTTCTACATTTTCAAATATATTGATTTCAATTACAACACAGCATACAAAGTATACACTGCTCACTTTATATTATTATTTTTATTACAAATATTTGCACTGTAAAAAAGAAACAAAATAATAGTATTTCAATTCACCTCATACAAGTAATGTAGTGCAATCTCTTTATCATGAAAGTTGAACTTACAAATGTAGAACTATTTTCTTATATAACTTCACTCAAAAATAAAACAATGTAAAACTTTAGAGCCTACAAGTACACTTAGTCCTACTTCTTGTTCCTTCTTTAGAGGAGTATTGGCTTATTGAAGGGGAAAGATTTTTTTTATCTCAGAAAGTCAGTATTCTGAAGATGGGAGGGGTGTGAGTTGTGCAGGAGAAGGGTGAATTCTTGATGATGCTCCTGTTGGGTTGGGTTTCTAAGCTTGCCAGACTTCCCTACTTTCCAAAGAGGAAGAGAGTTTCATCTTAGAAACCTGCATTCAGTGTTCGCGGGGGGGTGGGGGGGTGAGAGGAAGCAAGCAATGAAAGGATGAGGGTGAGGGAGGAGTCTTGTCTTCATGTGGCAGGGGAGGAGAGGCTGGTGCAGGGAGGCTGAGCTCACCAGGCCCCTGTGTTCTATGGGGTACCCCCCGGAGTGAGGGCCTGGTCAGGGGCAATAGGGCATGATGCAGGTGGGGGGGGGGAACGTTGATCCTCAGAGCAAGAAGCCAGCCAGGGGCAATGAGGCATGGCATGGGGGGATCAGTTCCTGGAACGAGGGGCTGGGTGGGGACAATGAGGCACAGCGTGGCCAGGATCCCTATTTCTCACCGGAGCTGGGATGGGAGCCACTTCCTCTTCTCTGCTCTCCTCTTCTCACCCTCTGGAGGTGGATTGAGTTACTGTGCCTGACTGGACATGGTCAGGTCCCTCCACAGCCGATGCCTCCCTTCCTGCCCAGAAGTATGCAATTAACGCCGTTAACGTGTTAATTTTGTTTTCAGTTAATCACAGGCATTAACTGCGATTAATTGAAAGCCCTACTTTTTCTTTAAGAATGAAGGCTGAAATCATCACATATCCACTTGACTCCAGGAGTTCGGGCTTTAGGGGCCACAATAATTATCATGAGACTCAGGACAAAATAATGAGAATTGGCAACACTGAGTAAATATTATAATAGGTTGGGGGAGGCCACCTACTTATTGTGAATTTATAATCACTACCAATCTCAACACTTCCATTTGTTTTAGGAAGACACAACATCAGTATAACCCATTTAAACTTTCTCGATTAAATTATATGCTGTTTTTGCACTTCTTTCAACAGGTTTTTTTTATACAGCAAGACGGAGGATAAACATTAAGAAACAGCCAATTAGCATTAACTACTTGTGTTTTAGTATTATTATACCTTTCACTAAAACCTTGTCTGTATTAAAAAAGAAACAACCAAACAGCCAGATTTCTGTTTTTCTTCTAATTTTGACACAAAATCTGTTATGTAATGCATGGTTCTTCAGTTTCTGCCAATTAGTAAAGGAACTTTTTCTCTGTAAAGTTAGTGGCAATGGCAAACATACGCTTTCGTACTTGATTACCTACAGGTATCCTTATACCAGTATCTCCCCTTGATTAGTTTTTCAACATACCATCAATTTCAAGTACTGTTACGTTAGCAATGTTTGCATGTGTTCTTCAGATACTGCAGCTCCTCTATCAGTTTCCATTCTCATTCTCACATTATTTCTGTTTTGTTTAATCTAATATGGAGTATTTCAGTCTTGTTCTTCACAACAAAGAGTTCTGGGGAGTGGTTTAAGTAACAAACATCTTATTATGGACAGGCGCAGTTTGTATAACAGATCCTTCCCTATTCACATAGTTGGGCAAAAATGCTGTTGGGGGGGAAATTACTTCCTTTTGTTGTATTATTTCCTCAGAGGATCCAATGAGGCATGGCATGGGGGGTATTATTTCCTCTCTGTGGCACAACAAGCCCAACTTACATATCATCTCTTTTTACCCAACTCCTGCACTTCACCTCATTTAAAAACAAGGAAAACAAGGCCATTGCAGAGAAGCTAAATTAATTCTGTGCATCCGTTTTCATCAAAGTGGAAACAGTTCATTTTTTCACACATGATTATTTTTTCCTTTCTTTCTCCTCCTTTCTTTTAGAGATGTTTCCTTCATGGCTGTCACACTGATCACTTTGTTGTTTCTGAAAGAATTCCATCAAAAATGTCCTGTCAATTAATCCCACCAAAATGATCTCATCCTCAGCACTAGTGATTTTATTATGGCTCCAGAATCCAGTAAGCTTTGTAATGTACTACACTGACTTTAATTAGATCAGAACAACAAAACAGTGAAATAACAAAAAATATCATTAGAAAAGGTCTTTCTTCACAAGTTACATCCAGCCCACTTAATTCATGGGTTCAGTCTCAAACCAACTCCAACTTCAGCTTCTACCAACTGATAAGTCTTTTGAACTCAGACAACACAGAATATTCCAGACATTAAATGTGTCGTAATCATGTCACCACAATTCTTTAAACTCTGTTCACTACAGATGTGTGACACATATATGATTGACAACACGATGTGCTGTGGGATAATGGTGCTCATATAAAGTAATCCTGTTGCCGGCACAGAGGGCCCGAGAACAGCAACAGCGGGGTTCGTTGCCCGGTGTGCTTCACGCCAATGAACACACCAGGGTGGAGAAGCAAACAAAGTTTATTTGAGATCTCAAAGCGGTGCAAGGAGACTGGCATGTCTCAGATCAAGCACATTGAGACAAGCAGTTTTTCTCTTTTTATACATTTCACAGCTAAGTTCCTCCCTCTTCCCTTCTCTCTCCCCCCCCCCAATCCCCCTCCCTTCTTCTACAAAAGCCATGTTTATACATTTAAGCAGTTAAATCATTTTGGCGGCTATAAGTCTAGCTCATTAGTACCACTTCTCTAAACCGTTATCTGGTCCTGTTTCCCTTTGATTTATTATCTCCCCTTCAGCCAGAAACATACAGGCCTCATTATTACCGCTTGGTACCGGTATGAGTGGGGGGTTGTAATTGATAACTGGTTGTTACACATTCCAATTTCTGCCCCTGGCTTTTGAGGTCGATTAGAGTTAAACATGGAGGAACTTTGGTTCATTTAGGCCTAGTGCAGGAAGGCTTCATCGACACTCGTGGTCTTCCACCCTCCCAAGTTACCTAGGGTTATGTCTAGTGACACCAACAATCCTATCTTCCACTCATAAGTAAGTACAGTAACTCCTCACTTAAAGTCATCCCGGTTAACGTTGTTTCATTGTTACGTTGCTGATCAATTAGGGAACATGCTTGTTTAAAGTTGTGCAATGCTCCCTTATAACATCATTTGGCAGCCGCCTGCTTTGTCCACTGCTTGCAGGAAGAACAGCCCATTGGAGCGAGCTGGTAGGGGCTTGGAACCAGGGTTGACCAGCAGCCCCCCATCAACTCCCCGCTCCCCCAAGTTCCCTGTGCAGCAGCTGCCCAGCAGGCTATCAATTGCCGGCAGTTCAGCTGTCCCTCCCCCCACTGCCGTGTGCTGCTCCTGCCCTCTGCCTTGGAGCTGCTCCCAGGAGCCTCCTGCTTGCTGTGCAGGGGGAAGAAAGAGGAGGGCTAATGTCCTCCCTCTGCCAGGTGCAGGGCCGCCCAGAAGGGGGGGCAAGTGGGGCAATTTGCCCCAGGCCCCGGGTCCTTCACTCACTCCGGAAGAAGCTCCGGGGGCCCCAGAAAACTCTCGTGGGCCCCGGGCCCCTGGAGCTTCTTTCGCTCCGGGTCTTCGGCAGCAATTCGGCGGCGGGGGGTCCTTCCGCTCCGGGACCCGCCGCCAAAGTGCCCTGAAGACCTGCAGTGGGGGGTCCTTCTGCCCCGGGATCCATCGCCGAAGACCCCAGGCCCCCAGAATCCTCTGGGCGGCCCTGGCCAGGTGTTCCTGCACCCCACTTACCCTATCTTCATGGGGGGGGGGAATGACAGGACAGGGCTCAGGATGGATGGAACCTCCTGGGAGCAGCTGCTGTCTCAACTTGCTGATCTATTTAACAAGGCAGTGTACTTAGAGTGGGGTCAGCGTACTTAAAGGGGCAATGCGCATCTCTCTCTCTCACACAGGGTGTGTGTCTCTGTCTCTGTCTGCCATGCTGTCTCCCCTCCCTCCATTCGTGCTGCCTTGTAGAGTGTGAGGCTATATTAATATTAACAACAATATCTTAACCCTTGAGGGCTCAGCCGAATGCTAGTTCATCATTTAGCAGTAAGGCATTCCCTGGGAAATATCCCACCCTCTTCCACCCTCTGACTTCACCACCTCAACCAAGCTTCACAATCATCATCGTTGTGTACAGTATTAAATTGTTTAAAACTTATACTCTCTCTCTCTCTGTGTGTGTATGTATGTATATATATATATAGTTTTTTGTCTGGTGAAAAAAATTTCCCTGGAACCTAACCCTCCCTTTTACATTAATTCTTATGAGGAAATTGGATTCGCTTAACATCGTTTTGCTTAAAGTCGCATTTTTCAGGAACATAACTACAACGTTAAGCGAGGAGTTACTGTATTTAATTTTAGAAAGAGGAGAAGTCAGGATATCAGAAAACAAGAATGAAACAAGGTTACATTTACTAACAGTTGCTTTATTAATCTAGACCTAAATGGAATGTTTACAACTAGAACACTTTAAAGTGCTGTTATGGTCAGAAAATTGAAATAATCTTATTCAATAGATGTGCTCCCTGTGCATATTCTGAGTTATATCTGCTTAGTGTACTAAAAAAATAAGTTTATTTATTTTTATGTTTGATAGCAACACATTGCAAATACTGCATTTTGAAGATGTAAACCACTATAAGTGCTACATATTAGTATTATTTATTAATTCATGGATTTATTATTGGACTCTGCCAAATTTAAATTCTTTGCTCCAGCCAGTTTGGTGCTACAGCCAGTACAAAAAACCCACACCATTTTTTTTAATACTTAGAAAAAAAGTGTATTTTATACATTGCTTTGTCGTCAAAAATATCTACGCTGTTTTTGCTGAGACTTTGAAAAACAAAACAAAAAACCCTCTTACAGAGAGCAGAAGATGAATGATTCAGAAAGTTAGTAGCAACTGTAAAAGGGATTTAAGGATGAAAATATTTGGGCAACCTTAACTAATTGTCACTATGTGTTTCAGTTATCAATGTATTCTCTCTCTCTGAATTTTCTTGTTTCTCCCATAACTAAGGGCAAGTCTACACTACAAAATTAAGCTGACCTAAGTTATTTAATTAAACTGCTTTTGCATGTCCACACTATGCTCCTTGAGTCAGCACTGTGCGTCCTCACCATGAGCGTTTACACCAATTTAACTGTCAGTGTCAGGTATTGTGGGACGGCTTCTGAAAGGCAGCAACAGTTGATGTAAGCAATGCAGTGTCTACACTGACTTTGCATTGACTTAACTACATTGATTTAAGCATTACGCCTCTTGTGGAGATGGAGTTACTAAGTTGGTGTAGTGGGCAAGTTACATCGGTGGGAGCTGCATTTTAATGTAGACACTTACAGAGTTAAGTCAATGCAAGCTGCCTTATGTTGACCTGACTCTATAGCGCAGATCTAGGGTTGCCAACTCTGACTGAAGCTATTCTGGGAGATTTTTTTCCCCCAACAAGACATAATGTCATTTTCTTAAAATATCCTATTAAAATCTCCTGGATTGCTTTGAATAGTCACTGTGTAGGAGCAGGATTTTATAACTGTACTATGAGAATTAATGTATGATTTGATTTCATCCTGCCAGCCTCCCTTTTTGAATATCAGAAAGGAATGACAGACCAGAACAATCGTTATGACTGCTTACGGTCACCCTTTTGTTTTAGGATAAGTTATAATGTCTACTATGATTTCCTACATGTATTACAAATTAGGCACGCTAGTTAAATATACATTTCTTTGTTTTAAGGTTTAGAAAGTAAGAGACAGGATCTTGTATTGTGTCTATGTTAAGGAGATTAGAGGAACGTTGAAGGCCTGGGCCCCAATATAAATTGTTTTAATTATAAGATTTAGGAAGGCTTAATTTACAATGCCTTTTCTTGCTCAACATAAAAACTGCTGTATACCTTTAACTGTAAAAGACTGTTTGTGTGAATGAGGAATGTATGCATCAGGAAAAGATAAGGTGTGAAGGCCATTGTTATAGCCAGATGGTCAAGGAAGAAGGAGTGAAGAGACTTAAACGACATCAGAGAATCATCAACGCGCATCCATAATGAAGGGCAGATTGACGACCCTGAGGTGAAGGCCGGCACCCCTAAAGACAATTGATTAAATTGGAACAAAGGACAGGATGACCCTCTCGGAGGTGTATTGGAATGTTTACATCAAAAGATACACCAATTAAGAAGTAACCGGTCAGAAACTGACACAGCAAAATCCATAGACTTCAACAGAGAAAAAAGACTATAAGAACAGGGTGCTCTGCCATGGGGCTTTGGATTCATCTTGCCACACTCCAGGAGCATCGGATCACGACCGACAGAGCCCGGCTCCCCTCTGCGACCAATCTGGCTGGCCACTAGATTGATCCAGGCTCTGGACTGGTAACTATAAACATCAACTGGCAGGACTCTGTATGTGTGTGTGTGTGTGTGTGTATGTGTATGACTAAAAAGCATATGCTAACGGCTGTATTCTCAATAAATGTGGCGTTTTGTCTTCTCCTCTATAAAAGATCCCATGTGCTTTGTATAGCATAACAAGTGGGAGATCGATGCCAATTCTGGGAGACTCCAGGCCAATACTGGAGGGCTGTCTACCCTACATAGACCAGGGCTAAGAAACTAAACATGTTCACACCGCTGGGTTACCAAACTGGGAGACAAGTTCCTTTTCACTGCTTTCTTTGCTAGGCTGACTGCTGTGAGAGAGGGCTTCTATGGTGTGACTTTGTTGACATGAACTGTGACCGTATAGATCATTGTTGCAACAGGGGTCCTATGGTTGCACCAAGTTTTGTTCGGAGGAGGTCAAGTAGGGTGTCTATGGAAAGACTGTAGTTTGCTGGTTATGGTTGTGCTGTCTGTATGTGTGTATCATTTTTGTATTTGAAGTTATGAATATTGGCTATGTACTTGTATCTCAATGTGTTTGATTCTAAGTAGCCTCAGTGAAGCATTTGGTCAACTTCTTCTCAGTAAGTGCCCAATCAAGAAACACTAAACTGACAATGGACTTTGGGAGACGCCAATCCACATCTGAGCTTCCTGGGAATGTTCAAACTAATATTTTAACAATGGCATTGGCCTGCAAAAAGCTGAATCATTCATGGACATGTGACTTGCCCAGGTGGCTACAAACTCCATCTTGTTGCTGTGACTTTGCACAGAAGAACAAAGGGGTTTCTGCCCACAAGAGAGAGACTATAAAAGGCCCTAGAAACCCTTCCATTTTGTCTTCAGCTGGCTTAAGAGATGGCCTCTCTACCCCCAAGAAATGCCTGAAAGAAACTGGAACAAAGGACAGTAACTACGGGGGTCTGAGTGATTACTGGACCCAGATTAGGAAGGAGTCCAGTCCGTGAAAGAAGGTTACTGGAACATCTCTAGGGTGAGATTTACCTGTTTAAAGTTTTTTAATATATTAGGCTTAGACTTGCATGTTTTGTTTCATTTTTCTTGGTAACTTACTTTGTTCTGTCTGTTATTACTTGGAACCACTTAAATCCTACTTGTTATACTTAATAAAATCACTTTTGCTTACTAAATGACCCAGCGTAAGTAATTAATGCCTGGGGGAGCAAACAGCTGTGCATATCTCTCTATCAGTGTTATAGAGGGTGGACAGTTTATGAGTTTACCCTGTATAAGCTTTATATAGAATAAAACGGAATCTATTCGGGGTTTAGGCTCCCAGAAAGGGACTTTCCCAGCAACCAATATTCAGTCTATTAACTAAGAAGCCCCTGAGCTGAGTGGATCTCAGTTTCAGTGAACTGCAGAGAGGTGTGGCCCAACCTCTGGGTCTGTGCTGAAGCTGACTGTAGTGTCTAACTCAGCAAGACAGGAGTGGAGGGAAGCCTCTTCTGGTAGGGGGTTTGTTCTCAGTAGTATCCCAGCACATCTAGTGACAATCTTGAGGGAATTTCTGAGATCCAAACCGTCACATATGGAACTGCCCAGGGTATAAATACCCACCCTGCCGAGGGCACTTGGAAGAGCAGTGCTCCCCAAATGGTCCAGCCATTTTCTGTTCCTTCCTGCTTGGTCTAGTTAAGTTTTCTCGTTCCTCCCACCTCTGCTACCCAATTACAGAGGAGACCCCCTAAGGGGGCAACAACCCCTTTTCTTCTGGCCCGCTGGACAAGGGCCCACCTCATTCAGTTGCGGTGAGCACATTTTCTCTCCCTTTGCCCATTTAAAGAGACTTCATGCAAAACATTCACCCAAATGTCTGAATAGCAGTAAGGGGGAAAGGCCAGCACTTCATATGTATCTTGTTTTACATACAGTAGTTTTATCTACTGCCACAGCCAAGCCTATGATACATGCAGCAAAAATATCAATGGTAGGCCATCGAAGTGGCCTACCTATTGCATTCTAGATTATTGCTAGTGACATTTAGCAAACTAGCTAATTACCAAAAAGCCATACCAACATTTGTTACTTTCATGTAAGTTTTGCATTAGTACATTTCACTTGAGGTTGAAGATTAGCTTCTACTAACAGTTCAGAAAGAATGTGTCAGGAAAAGAAAGTCAGATGAGAATTTGAAATAATCATCTGCTGTCTATTTTGCAATCAAAACTATTTAAAAAAAAAAAAAAAAAAAAAAAAAAAAAAAAAAAAAAA
>NW_020664420.1:66317007-66318529 GCF_002925995.2 Terrapene triunguis | reverse complement strand
AAAAAAAAAAAAAAAAAAAAAAAAAAAAAAAAAAAAAAAAAGGACCATAAAATGATGACAATGTTCTTGAGGTTAGTACAGTAGGAAGTGAATACCTTTGTTAATTATTTTTTATTTACATATGCACAATGCTGAATATTTGTAATTTGTAGTTATTAATGAACATTACTTTAATGAGTCATTCCTTAACTAGAACAAACTCATTTACATGAATGACACAAGCTGCTCTGAAAGAAGCTGGCATTTTATTTGTCATGTTTAGATCTTGACAACAATACTGTTAAACATTGTTAATTTTCTGTTAGACCCTACTAATCATCTGTATATAAGTGGCCTGGCTACCATTTCTTCTCTCAGTGAAAGTTTCTAATATGCCAGGCCATGAGCTCTAACTGATAGCTTCCTATAGAACTGTCCTGCAGTCCAGAATAACCACAGTGCTATGCACTCCACTCTCATTCCCTCCTACTTCCAATACCTTTCTCCTCCTTGACAGAACCACCTGC
Source organism: Terrapene triunguis (assembly GCF_002925995.2). Lineage (NCBI taxonomy): Eukaryota > Metazoa > Chordata > Testudines > Emydidae > Terrapene > Terrapene triunguis. The sequence continues at coordinate 66,318,023 of NW_020664420.1, read as the reverse complement.
ACACCTCCATGTGGAGATTGTTAGATTTGTGGCAACACTGGGTCAAATCCTGGCTTAATTGAAATCAATCACGAAATTCCTGTTAACTTCCATAGCACCAGGATTTCACCCATTGCCCCTGCACGATGGGAATCCCTTGCAGGAAGGTTTGCCTGGGTCCTGGTCCCCTTATGCAGCCACAGTGGTGTAAAAGAGCCAAAATATCAGGACTTACATCCTAAGTATAGAATGTGTAAACACTTAGATAGATATTTGATACAGCGGTTCTGAACCCTCAACCATTTCGCAAAATATTTATCTTTCTCTGAAATAAAGAGGCAAGAAGCGTACTGTGTTCATTTCTTCTGTACTCTCTGTTGCAGATCTTTAGCCTGCGGCTTTGGATGACATTTGCTGCTTCTCCTATTGCTTTATTATAGTGTGAGCTGTTTTATAACAGATCATGTTGTCACACTTCTAAGTATTTTACGTGGAGTAAATTCATTTTTGACATTATTCATCTCATATAACCTCTTCCTTTGTACAACGGCAGGGAGATGAATGTCTGCATCAGGTTCTTTTTCAGAAGATATTTGTCACAGTGCTGTGATTTATTCAAGTAATCTTTTATTCTAGCTTTGGGGTTGTTCACTTTCTAAGATTAGAGTGCCTTCTTCATGGGACTGTTTCCAGGGGAAAGGGCTACTGCTGTAAGGCCTGGTCTACACTACGAGTTTAGGTCGACTTTAGCTGCGTTAAATCGAATTAAGCCTGGACACGTTCACACGACGAAGCCCTTTCTTTCGACTTAAAGGGCCCTTTAAACCGGTTTCTTTACTCCACCTCCGACGAGGGGATTAGCGATAAAATCGGCCTTAGGGGGTCGGAATTGGGGTAGTGTGGACAGAATTCGACGTTATTGGCCTCCGGGAGCTATCCCACAGTGCTTCATTGTGACCGCTCTGGACAGCACTCTCAACTCAGATGCACTGGCCAGGTAGACAGGAAAAGCCCCGCGAACGTTTGAATTTCATTTC
>NW_020664420.1:66295182-66312007 GCF_002925995.2 Terrapene triunguis | reverse complement strand
GGCAAATTAATCATTAATCATTAAACACACTTGCTTTTAAATCATGTGTAATATTTACAAAGGTACACTCACCAGAGGTCCCTTGTGCGCCCTCAGGGTCTGGGAGCACGCCTTGGGTGAGTTCGGGGGTTACTGGTTCCAGGTCCAGGGTGATAAACATATCCTGGCTGTTGGGGAAACTGGTTTCTCTGCTTCCTTGCTGTGAGCTATCTTCATTGTCTTCATCATCATCATCTTCCTCGTACCCCGAACCCGCTTCCCTATTGCGTGATTCTCCATTGATGGAGTCAAAGCACAGGGTTGGGGTAGTGGTGGCTGCACCCCCTAGCATGGCATGCAGCTCCGCGTAGAAGCAGCATGTCTGCGGCTCTGCCACGGACCTTCCGTTTGCCTCTCTGGCTTTGTGGTAGGCTTGCCTTAGCTCCTTAATTTTCATGCGGCACTGCTGTGCGTCCCTGTTATGGCCTCTGTCCTTCATGGCCTTTGAGACTTTTTCTAATATTTTGCCATTTCGTTTACTGCTACGGAGTTCAGCTAGCACTGATTCATCTCCCCATATGGCGAGCAGATCCCGTACCTCCCGTTCTGTCCATGCTGGAGCTCTTTTGCGATCCTGGGACTCCATCATGGTTACCTGTGCTGATGAGCTCTGCGTGGTCACCTGTGCTCTCCACGCTGGGCAAACAGGAAATGAAATTCAAAAGTTTGCGGGGCTTTTCCGGTCTACCTGGTCAGTGCATCTGAGTTGAGAGTGTTGTCCAGAGCGGTCACAATGAAGCACTCTGGGATAGCTCCCAGAGGCCAATACTGTCGAATTCCATCCACACTACCCCAAATCCGACCCGGAAAGGCCGATTTCAGCGCTAATCCCCTCGTCGGAGGTGGAGTAAAGAAACCGGTTTAAAGGGCCCTTTAAGTCGGAAAAAAGGGCTTCGTCGTGTGGACGTGTCCAGGCTTAATTCGATTTAACGCTGCTAAATTCGACCTAAACTCGTAATGTAGACCAGGCCTAAGTAACAGCCAGTCCCTTCTCCATGAGGATTGCAGCTCTGTCTAGGTGGATTGTCACTGTAATATTGGGCCAAGCTGCATACAGAGATAATAAAGGTATTTTCCAAACTGGGAAGGTCTGTGGCCATTATGAAAGTGTCACCAAAATCCTTGCTCCAGACAACTGTGCTGGGAAGTATGGGATAGGTGCTTCAGATATCCCAGATTACACTAGTAAAAACATGATTGCATGGCATATTGAGTTGCTATGATCACATGCTGCTCTGTTACAAAGCCAAGCCATACAGTCAAAGATTTCATCCAGCCAACATCCCTGCAGCAGTGCAATTGACTGCTATAGATGTGTCCTGTTCAATCCTGGTTTAACAAGGAGAACAGACTAAGGGGAATTCTCCCTCATGGCTGGTAAGTCCAAAACTTCACTTAATACATAGGAATTATGCAGGAAATGTACCAGAGCTACAAACAAAACAAAATTATTCCTCCCTCCCCTGATACTACAATTAATTTTATAGCAGATGCCATTTCAGCTATCACTCAATCATTTCATTTAGGCTATGCTCTTTTGGTTTTTCAGTTACCTTTTTTGGATCCAGCTGCATTGTACCTATCTCAAAATCTCACATATTGCACAGCTATAACTTTACCTTTATGGTGCTTTGGCTAAATGTTTTATTTTAACGTGTAAGTATGTTTTTCTAAATCAGATGGTATTTTCCAGTCAACTTTCAGTTTATTCGAGTCTATTACAGGGTGGCTGGCCCCCTAAAATGAAGCAAGTCCAACTCCCTTGTGCTAGAACAGGTGGTCCCAGTTTGGTCAATTAAGAGGGCAGGGCAGCACCTAGGGCTATAAAGAGCCAGGCTGTCAGTTATGAAGGGGAAGCACTGTGTGAGTGATGACATAGAGAATTTCAATAATAAAGGGGATAAAAAAATTAATCGCACTGTTAAGCAATAACAGAATAACAGTTATTTAAATATTTTTGGATGTTTTCTACATTTTCAATATATTGATTTCAATTACAAAACGGAATACAAAGTATACAGTGCTCACTTCATAATTATTTTTTATTACAAGTATTTGCACTGTAAAAAAACCAAAAGAAATAGTATTTTTCAATTCACCTAATACAAGTACTGTAGTGCAATCTCTTTATCATGAAAGTTTTGAACTTACAAATGTAGAATTATGTACAAAAAATGCATTCAAAAATAAAACAATGTAAAATTTTAGAGCCTGCAAGTCTACTCAGTCCTACTTCTTGTTCAGCCAATCGCTCAAACAAGTTTGTTTACATTTGCAGGAAATAATGCTGCCGACTTCTTGTTTACAATGTCACCTGAAAGTGAGAACAGGCGTTCTCCTAGCATTGCTATAGCCGGCATCGCAAGATATCTACGTGCCAGATGCGCTAAAGATTCATATGTCCCTTCATGCTTCAACCACCATTCCAGGAGACATGCGTCCATGCTGATGATGCATGTCTGCTCGATAACAATCCAAAGCAGTTCGGACTGACGCATGTTCATTTTCATTATGAGTCAGATGCCATCAGCAAAAGGTTGATTTTCTTTTTTGGGGGTTCGTGTTCTGTAGTTTCTGCATCGGAGTGTTGTTCTTTTAAGACTTATGAAAGCATGCTCCACACCTCATCCATCTCAGATTGTGGAAGGCACTTCAGATTCTTAAACCTTGGGTTGAGTGCTGTAGCTATCTTTAGAAATCTCACATTGGTACCTTCTTTGTGTTTTGTCAAATCTGCAGTGAAAGTGTTCTTAAAATGAACAACATATGCAGGGTCATCATCCGAGACTGCTATAACATGAAATATATGGCAGAATGTGGGTAAAACAGAGCAGGGGCTCCCCTGAGAAGTTCAGTCACAAATTTAATTAATACATTATTTTTTTAACGAGTGTCATAAGCATGGAAGCATGTCCTCTGGAATGATGGCCAAAGCATGAAGGGGCATACAAATGTTTAGCATATCTGGCACGTAAATACCTTGCAATGCCGGCTACAATACAATAGTGCCATGCAAATGCCTGTTCTCACTTTCTGGTGACATTTTAAATAAGAAGAGGGCAGCATTATCTCCTGTAAATGTAAATAAACTTGTTTGTCTTAGTGATTGGCTGAACAAGAAGTAGGACTGAGTGGACTTGTAGGCTCTGAAGTTTTACATTGTTTTGTTTTTGAATGCAGTTACGTAACAAAAAAACTACATTTGTAAATTGCACTTTCACGACAGAGATTGCAGTACAGTACTTGTATGATGTGAATTGAAAAATACTATTTTTTTTGTTCATCATTTTACAGTGCAAATATTTATAATAAAAATAATATACACTTTGATTTAAATTACAACACAGAATACAATATATATGAAAATGTAGAAAAACATCCAAAATATTTAATAAATTTCAATTGGTATTCTATTGTTTAACAATGCAATTAAATCTGTGATTAATGACGATTAATTTTTTAAATCGTGATTAATTTTTTTGAGTTAATTGCGTGAGTTAACTGCGATTTATTGACATCCATAATTATGTTATTGAGTCAAAATATTGGGAAAATGGACTAGTATTAAAAAGGCATTGCTACATTACCTGAAAGACACCGGGCAGAACGAGAGAATAAAAACTGCTAGAAATTAGAAATTATAGTTGGTGGTAGTAGACTATTCAGTCAAATCTGCTTTGCCCTGGGGGGAAAAAAAACTGAAAAGGGGAGTAGAAACAGCTGATAGTCCCTCTTGGCAGGGAGGCAGTGGGAACCTGCTTGGAGGGGTGTGGATGGGTCTCCAGGGAGATTGTCAATGTTAGGGAGAGTGTCCATCCCATGGCCTATACCAGGCCTGCACAACACGCGGCCCGCGGGGGCTCACTGTGCGGCCCGTGGGCAAGTGGCGGGGGGAGCTGCCGGCTTCACCCCCTGCCCGGGGCAGAGCCAACCTCACAGTCCCGCCCGCGCGTACCGCGCTCCGGCTGCTGAGAAGCGCGGCTGCCAGGTTTGCCCCCTGCAGGGGGGAGGGGGCCAACCTCACAGCCCTGTGCGTGCACACCGCGCTCCGACTGGCCGGCCGGCGAGAAGCGCGGCTGCCGGGTTCGCCCCCTGCCGGCAGGAGGGGGAGGGGGAGGCCGACCTTACAGCCCCGCGCGTGCGCGCAGTGCTCCGGCCGCCCGGCCGGCGGGCAAGAAGCATGGCTGCCGGGTTCGCCCCCTGCCGGGAGGGGGAGGCCAACCTTACAGCCCCGCGCGTGCGCACTGCGCTCCGACCGGCCGGCGAGAAGCGCGGCTGCCGGTTTCGCCTCCTGCCAGGAGGAGGGGGAGGGGAAGGGCGACCTTACAGCCCCGCGCGTGCGCGCAGCGCTCCGGCTGGCCGGTCAGAAGTGCGGCTGCCAGGTTCGCCCCCTGCCGGGGGGGTGTGTGTGTGGGAGCAGCAACCTCACAGCCCCGGCACGTGAGAAGCGCGGCTGCCGGCTTCGTCCCCTGCCTAGGAGCGGGGGGCAACCTCACAGCCCCGCATGCACGTGCTGCGCTCCAACTGCCCGGACGGTCAGAAGCGCGGCTGCCGGGGGCCCGCGCACACCGCGCTCCAACCGCCCGAATGGCCAGAAGCGCGCACACGCATGCACGTGTCTCCATCTCCCGCTCCCCCCGCCTGGCGTACAGTGGGTGCGTCACTTCCGGGGCCTGCTGAGGTGGGAAGCGCTGGGCACGAGGCAGAGCCGGTAAGTGTGAGCGAGGGGAGGGGCGCCTGGCCTGGGCTCAAGCCGCAGCTGGGGGGGACTGGGCCGAGACTCCCCCAAACCTCCTCTTCGGTTGGGGGTGGGGTGGCTACTGCGCTGGTTGCTCCCAGGGCGGCCTCCGTAGTGATGGGGCGGGGGTTGAACTGTCTGTGGGCAGCCGGGAAAACCCGAGGGGGAGGAGGGAGACAGAGAGAGAGAGTGTGTGTGTGTGTGTGCGTGCGCGCGCAGGGTCGGCTTTAGGCCGATTCAACTGAGTCCCCTGAATCGGGCCCCACGCCCAAGCCCCGGTACGGTGTACTGGGGTGGCCCGGCTTCCCCAGGGGGCAATTTAAAGGGCCTGGGGCTCCAAATAACCCCCAGAGCCCTGGGATAGCGCGAGGCTCAGGGGCTATTTAAAGGGCCGGGGCTCCAGCTGCCTCTACTGCACCCCCTGCCCTGCCCGCAGCCAGCCAGCCCCACACATGCCCCAGCCCCGCACCCCCTGCCCTGCCTGCAGCCAGCCCGTCTCCAGCCAGCCCGTCTCCAGCCAGCCCCACACCCCCTGCCTGCAGCCAGCCCCTGCTCCACCCCCTGTCCTGCCTCCAGCCCCGCACTCCCTGCCCACACCAGCCCGTCTCCAGCCAGCCCCGCACCCCCTGCCCTGCCTGCAGCCAGCCCCTGCTGCACCCCCTGCCCACAGCCAGCCCCTGCCGCACCCCCTGCCCTGTCTCCAGCAAACCCGACGCACCCCCCCTGCCTGAAGCCAGCCAGTCCCGCACTCCTCTGTCTCCAGCCCAGCCAACCCCTGCCGCACCCCCCTGCCTGAAGCCAGCCAGCCCGCCCCATACCCCCCTGTCTCCAGCCAGCCCCGCACCCCTTGCCCTGCCTGCAGCCAGACCCTACCTCCAGTCAGCCCCTGCCCTGCCTCCAGCCAGCCCCATGTCCACTGGTGCCCTGCAGTTCTCAGGGCAGGAACCCTGCACAGCTGCTTCAATGAGGGGGGCAGGGAGCAGCTGGGACCCACACATGTGCACACCACTAGGGTGACCAGACAGCAAGTGTGAAAAACCAGAACAGGGGTGGGGGGTAATAGGAGCCTATATAAGAAAAAGACCCCAAAATTGGGACTGTCCCTATAAAATCGGGACATCTGGTCACCCTAGGACACCCCCAGGGAGTGGCGGGGACCCACACATGTGAAATGGAGCTCATTAATAACCGATCAACAGCATATATAACACAATGTACATAATATATAATTTTATTATTTATATAGTTATGGAAAGTAAATAATACATGGAAGAAATGAAAGGCTTTTTTTTTACATGTTTTTTTTTCTTCTAGTCATCCCTGCTGGGGCCCCGCCAAAAATGTTCGAATTGGGCCCCGCACTTCCTAAAGCCGGCCCTGTGTGTGTGTGTGTGTTTTGCACATACCCTGCACCCTTCCCTGGTCCAGGGACCTTATCCCTCCCCAGCCCCTATCATACTGCCTCCACCCCCAGGGCTCCCTGCGGCCCCTGTGTTTGTGTATGGGACAGTCACATCCAATCCCTTCACACTGCTCCCCTTCCCCCTCCCCGGCTTAGTTCATACCCCCAGAAAATCCCTTCAAACGGTCCCCCTTTCCCCCTCCCCTTATTTCATGGGGGGATGACGAACCGAGCGGGCAGGTGGGCAGGTAGTGGCGGCGAGGCTTTATACTTGGGGGGAGGTGAGGAGGCGAGCGGCGAGTCGGTGGCTGGAAGGAGGCATCCATTTTCAGTATTTTAATTTTTGGTACTGCTGTGTGCAGTAATATAGTGACTCCTGGGGGTTAAAGAGGGGTGTAATGGTGGGGCCGAGCAGGGAGGGGGCGGGTCCTATTTTACTGCTGTGATCTGGTTACCCTATGCGCGCCGTTTCTTTCCCCCTCTACAGGCTTCCACACACTGTCAGTGCCTTGCTAGTGTGCCACGCGCCGTGAGATATCTCTTCTCTTTGTGTGTGACTGCGTGTTTCCCTTGTGTGTGAATTTGTTCAACAAAATCTTGAGCTTCATAATGGCTACCATGAGTGAAAAGAAAGAGAGAAAAATAGAATCAGAGCACAGAGTTTTCAACACTGAATGGACAAATAAATACTTATGTACTGTTTCCAAAGACAAAATACTGTGCCTTGTGTGTCGCGAAACGTTAGCCGTTCTGAAAGAATACAACCTTCGGCGGCACTTTGAAACTAAACATCCCAATCTCACCAAATTGACCCCAAATGAAAAAATAATTAAAGCAGCCAGTTTAGTGAAAAACCTTAGTGGAGAACAGCAAATGTTCAAGAAAGTGAGCACTGAGAACGATACAGTTACTAAAGTAAGCTTTCAAATTTCTAAGGAAATTGCTGCTGCTGGGAAATGCTTCACAGAAGGCGAGTTTTTAAAAAAGTGTATGTTGATTGCTGTATCTGAGTTATGTCCAGAAAAGAGGGGAATATTTGAGAATGTCAGTCTATCACGCATGACTGTACAGAGAAGAATAGCTGACATTTCTACTAATCTAAGTGATCAGTTAAAGCAGAGAGTCAGTGAATTCTGCTTTTACTCCCTAGCTATGGACGAAAGCACCGATTTAAAAGACACCGCCCAACTTCTTATTTTTATTAGAGGTATTGATAAAAACTTTGAAATTATTGAAGAACTTGTTGGCATGTGCTCCATGATGGGTCGCACAACTGGAAAAGAAATCTCCAGTGAAGTGATAAAGTGCATGAATGATAAGTTGGGAGTAGATTTCACAAACTTGGTGGCCATTTGTACTGATGGTGCTCCAGCTATGTGTGGAAAAAATGTTGGAGCAGTTACTCTTCTTGAAGAATTTATCGGGAGACAAATAACCAAACATCACTGCATTATACATCAGCAGGTTTTGTGTAGCAAAGTCTTAAAATTTGAGCATGTAATGTCAGTGGTAGTTTCCATTGTAAACCTCATCCGTTCTAGAGGACTAAAACATAGGACATTTCGAGCCTTTCTTAAAGGGGAAGATGCCGAGTGCAGCGACTTAATCTACCATACGGACGTGAGGTGGTTGAGTCGAGGAAGAGTGCTCCAGCGTTTCGTTGCTTTGAAAGAGGAGATAGCAAAATTCCTAGAAAATGGGCCAATAAAATTCCCGGAGCTTGAAAATGAGTCCTGGAATCAAGATCTCTTTTTCTTTTGTGACATTACAGCACACCTGAATGATCTCAACATTCAACTTCAGGGAAAAAATCAACTTATATTTCAAATGTGTGCAGCAGTGAAAGCTTTCAAAATGAAATTGAAACTTTTCAGAAGTCAGCTGTCAAAAGGTGAAATGTGTCACTTTCCAACTTGTGCACAGTGTATCCCTCAGCACAAACACGCCGAGTTAGGAGAAAAATACGCAAAGCACATCAATCTTTTGATTGAAGAATTTGACAGAAGACTTACTTTGTCTAAAGATGATGACATCCAGTTGAAGCTGATTGAAGATCCCTTTTCTGTGGATCCAGAGGAAGTGCCACAAGATTTGCAGTTGGAGATTATTGAACTTCAATGTTCGGCAGTTTACCGAAATAAGCACAGAGAAAGCAGCCTGTGGGACTTCTACAAAAGTCTGGACGATGAAAAATACAAGAATCTTATTGAAGTTGCACTGAAAACGTTCAGCATTTTTGGAAGCACTTACATATGTGAACAAACATTTTCCATCATGAACATGAATAAAAACAAGCAACGTTCTTCTCTGACTGACGACCATTTGGAAGACATTATGAAAATATCCACTTCAAATATGACCCCCGAATACGACAAGCTTGTTGCCGAAAAGAGATGTAATATCTCTCATTAAATTTGCAAGATAATTATGAAAAGTACAAATGTTTTCTTTCAACGGAACAGGTGTTTTTCATTTTTCCATGATTCATAAAAAAAATTAAAATAATGTAAAAAATTGTTTGCTTTAATTGAAAAATTCTTAATAAAGTATCACACCCTCTCCCCCCCCCCGAAAAAAACCCCTTCCTTTTCGGCCCACAGCTGTTTCGGCGGGGTGACGCTGGGGAAGGACTGTTTGTTTCCGCGATGAGGGCGGCGCTGGGGTGGGGGATGTGTTTCGGGGAGTGTAGCAGGGTGGTTACCCCGCTCCTGCCCTGAAGGGCTTAAAACAGCCTTGGGGGAGGGCTGTGGCAGGGGAAAAGCTGAGCTGATTGGGGAAGCCGCTGCAGCTGGGCCATGCCACAATCAGGTCCCAGCTGGCCTGTATAAAAAGGCTGTGAGACAGAGGCCCACAGGAAGTGTCTCTCTCTGCTTGTAGACAGAGAAGGGTCTGGCTGCTAGGGAGTTGAGCAGGGTACTGAGAGTGGAGCAGGGCTGGGGAAGGCTAGAGGAGCTGGGGAACTCCAGCCTGGAAAACCCCCAAGCTGTGGACCTAGCTAAGGGCCTAAGACCAGTACCAGGGCTGCAGAGGGGCAGCCCAGCTATAGAGGGAGGCAGCAGGTCCAAACCCAACCTTGCCTGTGATGAGTGGCTGATATACTGCAGTCTACCCCAGGGCGTGGGGGCTAGTTAGTGACTGGCAGTAGCCTTATACTGAGGTGAGGTGGGGATTAGAGGATTGGGGGTTCCCCAGAGAAAGGAGACCAAGAGCCAGAGTGTGGGGGTATTGCCAGGGGGCAGCACCCCAGATCAAAAGGCACCAGGGTCCAGGAGGGACACAGAACCAGTGGCAGTGGGACACCGGCCTGCAGAGGTCGCTCCAACGGCTGGATGAGCTAATTCCCGAGAAGACCAGCAGGAGGCGCCGCCGGGGTGAGTCCTGCTTGCTTACACGGGGGCTGGGTGGCGCGGGGGGGTGGGGGATGGGGTTTGGCGGGGCTGGGTGGCGCTGGGGGCGGGGGCGTGTTTCAGCACGGCCGGGGGGTTTCGGCCCTCAGCTATTTTCTTTGGAGTAATATGGCCCTCGCCGCTTTACGAGTTGTGCAGGCCTGGCCTATACCCTCCAAAACACTGGGCCCATAATGGTAAGGAAATCTTGCAAAGGGATTTCCGTGATGTAGGATGAGAAAAGGTCTGATGCTGCAAAGGATTTTGGACAGAGTTATGCTGATTTCATTTCAGCCTTCACTGGGAAGATATGAAGATAATATGGTATGAAGACATGAAGTAACAAGATAATAATCACACACTATTCTGCTGCTGTGCTAATTTATGTAAGGGACACTTTCGCCTACACGGTAATAGCTAAAGTACCTAAAATTAATTATTTTTCTTTCAAGTCTTATGTGATCAATGGTTGAAATGTATGACATGAATTTGAGCGACAGCAATTTATAGACTTGCAGTATAGGGGCTGGATCTGAAGGGTGCTTATAAAATTATTAGGAGCCATAACTGTAAATAATATTAAATACAGCACATGAAAAGCTTTGGAGATAACATATCATGTTGTTATTATACTGTTGATTACTATACAATTTGATTTTGTTCAGTGCTGGATGCTGAACTCGTTCTTATTATATTTGTGTAATATGAATGTAATCCTTGGCTGGCCTGAGGGAATGCTAGCAGTTCACTATTCCATGAGGCAGACATTCAGCTTTAGGAGCCACCTAGTCACAACAGAGATCAGGCACGTGGTAAGAGTTTGGAGTTGTATTATTCTGTTCAACTACTCTGCCTCTCTAAACCACTCTTTTTACTTAGGGTATGTCTATACTACCCGCCGGATTGGCGGGCAGCGATCGATCCAGCGGGGGTCGATTTATCGCATCTCATCTAGATGTAATAAATCAACGCCCGAGCGCTCTCCCATCGACTCCTGTACTCCACCAGGCCCAGAGGCGCCGGCGGAGTTGACGGGGGAGCGTCGGCAGTCGACTCACCGCAGTGAAGACACCGCGGTGAATAGATCTAAGTACGTCGACTTCAGCTACCCGTTATTCATGTAGCTGAAGTTGCATAACTTAGATTGATCCCCTCCGCCAGTGTAGACCAGGGCTTAGAGAAAGGTTCCTGTACATATCGCTTAGTTGCAGCAAGAATGGAGCAAGCTGGAAAACCGGTGTAATGTGCAACAATGCACTCTTCAGTCACATAGAAGAAAGGTTCTGGTTTTATTTTTGAAGGACTTCTCAAAAATCATGTTAATTTAAATTATATTTAAATACATGTTTAGTAGTGTCAAACTGAGGTTCTCAATCTTTTTCAGAGAATGAACCATACATTGTAGTAGTGAGATTGTCTCACAGACACCTCCCTGCCCATTCATGATCACATAGGCTTCTTCACACATATTCCCTCACAATAGAATACAGTAACTGATCACATGCAAAAGTAATATTAAGAAAGAAAACAAGAGGAGCCATCACCATAGCAGCAGCCAGCTCCCTATGAACCACTAAGCCCACAAACTACAGTGGTTAGGAAAACATAGTGCAGAACAAATGCTCCCTTAACTAACAGAAGTTGAGTTGTGATTAAACAGACACTCAGGGTGAAATCCTGGCTCCCATGAAGTCAATAGCAAAACTCCCCTTGACTACCTTGTGGAAAGGATTTTACCCTTAGTCTTTTTTTGTAGCAGGGAAGAGAGGAAAGAGATTGACTGTAACTTTGTACAGGAGCCTTATTGCCTCACTTTAAGGAAAAGTAGTAACTGCAGTTAAATGCTATGTCAGTCTGTCCAAAAAGTTGGAAGTGAAGGGGGCTCTTTAAATCTAGGGGTTTTATTTCTCAGCTCTCATGGGAGCTCTTCTGACAAGTAGCACTAACATACTAATTGACAAGTAACACAAAAAGAATCTGTAACAATATCTCCAAGACACAGAAAATACTGCCTACTTAGAATGATATTAAATTAAATTTGTTGGCCTATTATATATGTAAAAAACAAAACAGAAATTGGATTGAGTCAAGGATGTTAATTATTACCTTATAAGCACCATTGCCAGAATTACTATGACTGATTTTCTGACTGTTATCCTAGAAAGTTTCTATTTGTCATCTACAAGAGGAGCAATATATAAAATTAAAAATACAATAAAAATAGATTATGGGAGCCCACAGTAAGGGTGGGGTGGCAACCACTTCCACAGCAAAAGTTTCTGACAAGTAGTTGCGGAAGGGATGCCTGGGAGGCTCTAGACTACGCATAACCTCTGCTTCATTAGCTGATCACTGCAGCAGAAACCTCTAACTCAGGGGTTCTCGAACTGGTGGTCGGGACCCCTCAGGGGGTCGCGAGGTTATACCTGGGGGGTCGCGAGCTGTCAGCCTCCACCCCAAACCCCGCTTTGTCTCCAGCATTTATAATGGTGTTAAATATATAAAAAAGTGTTTTTAATTGATATGGGGGCGTCGCACTCAGAGGCTTGTTATGTGAAAGGGGTTACCAGTACAAAAGTTTGCGAACCACTGCTCTCTTTTGCTAAACATTTCTGTAGGTCAGGGAACTAAAAATCTGAAGCCAGGTGGATAACTGAACAGGAAGTCTGTGTTCTGACATACGGTTATCTGTAAAAAGAAAAGAAAAAAAAGGAAATTATGCAGATATTTGTTTTATTAACCAAGTGGCGTACATTGGTGAGGCTCCAACAAGCTGCTGTTAACCTGTGGCTTGGGCAGTGAGTCAGGAGAACTGCTATTCACAGTCAGGCTGATAAAACATAATGCTGGATCATTTCCCACTTCACTCTGATATTATATATATGGTTATCCTCCTAAATGCTGCCCTCCACCGCTCTCAAACAAATGCATACCTACGCTGAATGTCTCATTTGGGACCTCCCTACTGAAAAGGGGGTTTTCGGTAATTGCAGGCTTAGTATTTGTTGATAAGCACACAGAGAAAGAGAGGGTTTAGAGATAAATGCAGAAGAGAATGTGTGGGGAGAAAAAGGGTAGTTTCCAGCACAATTAGTGGACTTTCCATGTGAGAATGATATTCTGGCTAGTCACTAAACATGTGATAATGCAAAACCTCAGAAAAGGGAAGTCTCGCATGAAAAACTGCTATCAACATATCGCTCAGCTGCGAAAAGATGCAAATGAAAGTTAACAATGCAGTATATCAGAGAGTTCTGTTAGTAAAAAATGAAATGCAAAACAGGAGCCTCCAATTCTAAAACAATTTTTTAAGTAACTTTACACACTGGACTTCTTACATGAGTAGGGTTACCAGATAGCAACTGTGAAAAAACAGGACAGGGGTGGGGGGTAATAGGTGCCTATATAAGAAAAAGTCCCCAAAAATAGGACTGTCCCTTTAAAAACGGGATATCTGGTCACCCTATACATGAGTAAAGGCACTCAAATGTATTTGTAGGATCAGGGCCTTAATAAATGTAACTGTTAAACTAATTGTAAATGCACAGAACTCAGGAAATTCAAAGTTATGGTTCCCTAAGCAGCCATAATCTAACCACCTTGTGCATTCACAGCATTTTGTATAGTGTTAATTTGTACTTTAATATTGTAAAATGGGTCAGTGTATAAAATATACTATTAAAATATTTTGTTATATTTGCACGTTCTGCTTTTATCAAATAAACACAGAACTATATAATTACTTGTATGTTCTAGAAACTTCTGCTCTCATATCCTCCAAAGGGTTGCTGTGAAACTGTATTAATATAAATCCACCTATGTCCAGGGAGACTAAGATACAAAGAATGTAACATTATTACTTTTACAGATTATCTGTACAATGTAACCAATTTATCATTTATCTTTACATTGCATTTCCTGATAATAAAGATTATATAAACTAATTATGCCTTATTCTAACATACCTGCAATACTACTATCTTTCATCTGTTTCTTAGTTTTGGTCATTTTCCACCATTTAAGTTTTAGCAATCTGGGATGCTGGCATATCACCTGTCACCTTAAAACCCTATGAAAACTTAGTTTGTGACTATGTGGCGGGGCCAGGCAACCCCGCCTTAGCCCAGAAGGAGTTAAGCCCCAGGGACTAGAGGGAGGGGCCAGGCAACCCCGCCTTAACCCGGAAGGAGTTAAGCCCCAGGGACTGACAGCGGAAGTCCCGCCTCCCTGGGCGGACTGGGCATGCTCCAAGTGCTATAGGAGTTGATAGTGAGGCAACAAGAGCTTATTCATCAGCCGCTGAAACGTTGCTGCAGCGCCGTGTAACCCGAATGGCATGGTTACAAAGTGGAAGAGGCTGAAGGGTGTTGGGAAGGCCGTTTTCTCTCAGGAATTGGGCGTAAGGGGGATTTGCCAGTATCCTTTGGTTAAATCTAGGGTCGACAAATACCTCGCTCCCCCGAGTCGTTCTAGGACTTCTTCTACCCGGGGCATTGGGTATGCGTCGAACCTAGAGATGGCATTAACCTTCCGGAAATCGATACAGAATTGAGTGGTCCCGTCGGGCTTCGGGACCAGAACAATGGGGCTACGCCATTCACTCTTCGACTCCTCGACTACACCCATGTCAAGCATTGTGTCCAACTCTTGTCGCACTGTGGCCCACATCTTCCGTGGTATGGGACGATGGTTATCTCTCACCTTCTGGCCCGGCGTCGTCGCGATATGATGGCTCGTCAGGTTGGTTTGTCCCGGTTGGGTTGATAGCACATCGGGGAAGTCCTTTACAAGCTGCGATATTTGGTCTCGCTGTGCCTGGGTAAGGCCGGCCCCGAGTGTCGCTGGCTTGTGGTCTAAGGGTTCCCCTGCTAGGGGTCCCAATTCTGGGTCTGGGGGCGAGAAGGTGATGAACAAGGATTCCCTAACCTTCCAGGCCTTTAAGAGAGTCACATGGTAAGTCCGGGTGTCCCTCCGTCGTCCCGGTAACCGGACTTCATAATCTACGGGTCCGACCCGTCGGATCACCTCGTATGGTCCCTGCCACTTGGCCAGGAGCTTTGATTCAGCCGAGGGTGGCAAGAGTAACACCCGGTCCCCGGGGTTAAAGCTACGTGCCTTAGCCCCTCTGTTATATAGTTGAACCTGCGTCTCCTGGGCCTGTCGCAGATGTTCCCGGGCAAAAACCCCCAAGGTTTGGAGCCGTTCTCGCAGATGTAGCACATACTGGGTGGTTCCGAGCACGCGAATTTCCTGAGTCTCCCAGTCTTCCCTTAAGAGGTCCAGGATCCCTCAGGGCTGCCTGCCGTACAGAAGTTCGAAGGGCGAGAACCCGGTTGACCCTTGGGGTACTTCTCTTATGGCAAACAGCAGGGCGGGCAATAATGTATCCCAATGGCTGGGGTCTTCCTCTACGAACTTCCGCAGCATGGACTTCAGGGTACCATTAAAACGCTCCACCAGCCCGTCTGTCTGGGGATGGTAAACTGACGTTCGCAGCGTCCGTATTTTCAGGAGGCGGCACAATTCTGCTATCAATTTCGAGGATACGTTAGTACCCTGATCCGTCAGGATCTCCGCGGGTATCCCGACCCTAGCGAAAACCTTCACGAGTTCGGCGGCAATTACCGGCGCCGTGGCCGCCCGGAGGGGAACAGCCTCGGGGTACCGGGTCGCGTAGTCCACGATTACTAAAATAAATCGATTCCCTGTCTTGCTTCTTTCTAAGGGTCCCACTAAATCCATTCCAATACGTTCAAAGGGTATGCCGACCACCGGCATGGGTATTAACGGGGCTCGGGGTACACCTTTTGGTCCTGCCCGTTGGCATTCTGGGCAGGATGCGCAATATTCTCGGACTTCTTGGTGAATGCCGGGCCAAAAGAAACGGCGGGCCACCCTCTGAAGGGTCTTTTCCCGCCCCAGATGTCCAGCCCATGGGTTGGCACGTGCCAAGTGTAGCAGGCCTCGTCGCAACCTCTGGGGAACCAATAGCTGTCGGAGGGCCTCAGGCGTATGGGGCTCCTGCACCACCTGATATAGGCGGTCCCGCTGGACCTCTCCCGCTCCGGGGGCAATGGCCTGCTCCCAAGCCCGACTCAGCGTTGGGTCCTCTCTCTGTTCCCACACAAAGTCAATATCTCGTTCCAACTCCCTCTGAGCCTCTTCCATGGGTTGAGGTTGGGCTTCAGCGGGCGTCTGCCCCGCTGTAGACGTCCCCTCCCCGGGGTCTGTCTCTGGCGTGCGTCCGAGGAGTTCCTTTCCTGGAGACGTAGCTCCTTCGATTTGCGGAGCTGACAGTTGATACTGTTGGAGGACCTCCCTAAACTCGGGCCAATCCCGTCCCAGCACTACGGGGTAGGCCAATCTGGGGGCTATGCCCACGTGGAGGACTTCCTCCCGCTGCCCTATCCCAATCCTCACCCAGGCGGTGGGATAAGGGCGGATGTCCCCATGTACACACTATAAGTCCCCCGCAAGTCTAAGGTTCGGGACCAGCCCCTCCCGTACGAGGGTCTGACTACATCCTGAGTCTACGAGCGCCCTCGTGTGACTTCCGTGTGTTTCATCGTCCGGGTAAGGCGCATGCTAACGCGGATTTCTTTTCTAGACAGGGAAAGGAGGTTGGGGAGACGGACCAGCCCCGGGGACGGTCCTTCTTAAGGGGGAGGGTGTGTGGCGGGGCCAGGCAACCCCGCCTTAGCCCAGAAGGAGTTAAGCCCCAGGGACTAGAGGGAGGGGCCAGGCAACCCCACCTTAACCCAGAAGGAGTTAAGCCCCAGGGACTGACAGCGGAAGTCCCGCCTCCCTGGGCGGACTGGGCATGCTCCAAGTGCTATAGGAGTATAAAGGGAGGGAGACCGGCTCAATCTGGGCTGGAGCCCGTAGGCGCAGGACCTGCCGGGGAAGCTCCTGCGGCGGACCAGCCACAGCCGGTGGCTATGCCGGGAAGAGACGCCGTCCATGGCCCGCCGGCGCCCCGGTGCTTAGAGGAGACCCAGGGGACGACCGAACTCGCCGAGCACCAAGTATCCGTCGACTCCTGGGAGACCCCAGTGGAGACTCTGGTAGGAAGGGACCCCGGGAGGGAGTGGTACCTTCCCCCCCCGGGGAATCTCACCGTGTTTCGGTCGGAACCCCCCCGCTGAGTTGGTGAAAAAGCCTCACGCTACCCTCCGCCCGAGGGTCGCTTCGGGGACTCTGGCCGCCAGGCCACGCTACCCTCCGCCCGAGGGTCGCTTCGGGGACTCTGGCCGCCAGGCC
>NW_020664420.1:66270967-66295172 GCF_002925995.2 Terrapene triunguis | reverse complement strand
AGCCACGGGCTGGGTTCCAGACTCTTGCCGTTAGGCTGCGTCCCCTTGAGGCAAAGGGGACGTCACAGACTTTGGCCGGTAGGCTATACAGCCCTGGATTAAAGGGCTAGTTGACAGACGGTGGCGGATAGTCCACGCCGCCCGCAACCTTAGGGGCGTGGACCGTCACAGACTATTATTTCCATTCCCTTCTTGATGAAAATATTCTGCAAAAACATGTTTATTACTTTTCTTTTACTCAACTCTCTGCCAATCTGGGGGCTATGCCCACGTGGAGGAGGGAAATATCACTTTCCCTTTCCACATAGTTTGAAAAATCATAAGTACAGTAAAAGCTGTGTTATCTGGCATGTTGTGGGAATGGGTGGTGTTGGTTAATTAAAAATTCCGGTTAACTAAGAGGGAGAGAGTTTGGGTGCAGGAGGGGGCTTAGGGCTCGGGGCGCAGGAGGAGCTTCTCAGTGCAGGCTCTGGGAGGGAGTTGAGGTGCCAGAGGGGGCTCGGGGAAGGGACGTGGGAGGGTTGTGGGGTGCCAGATCTGGGCAGCGCTCAGCTCGGGTGGCTCCCCAGAAGCAGAGACCTGTCCCTGCTAGTCCTAGGCAGAGGCACAGCTAGACCGCTCTGCATGCTGCCTCCACCTGCAGGCGCTGCCCCCACAGCTCCCATTGGCCATGGTTTCCGCCCAATGGGAGCTGCAGAGGCAGTGCTCTGGGCAGGGTGGACGCACTGCTAGGCAGAGCCGCCTAGCCACACCTCCCCCTAGGAGCAGCAGGGACATATCACCGCTTCCAGGGAGCCATGTGGAGCCAGGTAGGGAGCCTGCTGGTCATATACCAACCAGACTATAATCCAGACTTTCAATGAAGATCAGAAATGCCTTTATAGAGCTTTCCGGTTGGTAAAGTACCAGATAACACAGCTTTTACTGTATATTAAGAGAAAATGGTTAAAAATAATTTTATTTTAAACTTATACTAAGATCGAAGCTGAGGTTTTAGATTTTTCCTGCAAGATTTGAGAATATCAACGATAAGCCTCATCCTAGGTTGATACAGACCCTGGTGTGAAGTTGTGCAGGTGGTTATCATTAGAGGCTGCAGAAAGGCCTTATCTGGAAGGGGCACTTGGCAGTGTGTGTGGCTTAGTCTGCAAAGTTTTGCCAGGACAGTTATGTTGATTAGGAGTGTGCAAAAAAATCACACTCCCTAGTTAACACAGCTAACCTCCCCTAATGTAGACACAACCATGCCGACAGAAGAGTGCTCTCGTTGGCATAGCTAATGTCTTTCGAGGAAATGGTTAAATTATGGTAGGAGACAAATGCTGAGTCTCCACTAGGGGGCCAGGCCAGCATAGTTACACTGGCAAAGAATTTGTAGTATAGACAAATCCCTAAATGAGTATGAGAGACAGACAAACAAAATGTTTATATGCTAGGTGAGGGCTCTTTTCATTGAGATGAGATAGGGAGGGGACAGTGTGGACTAAGACCTGGTCTACTCTTAAAAGTTAGGTTGACATAGCTCTGGCACTCAGGGGGTTGAAAAATGCAGCTCCCTGAGCACTGTAACTATGCCCACCTAATCCTTAGTGTAGATGTGACTAAGTTGACTGAAGAATCCTTCCATTGACCTAATTACTGCTGCTCAGAGAAGTGGATTACCTATAGCAATGTAAAAAAACCCTTCTGTCGGTGTAGGAAGCATCTACATTACAGTGCTGCAGCACCGTAGCTTCTGTTGGTGAAAGAGACAAGTTCTTTTACTTTCAAAGAGCTCTTCTTCAGGTCTGGGAAAGGTATTCAGAGTGTCTCAGAAAAATACAAGGGTGGAACAGATATGGGTATATTAGTTAACATGCATTGCAAGCAATCATTCCAGGTGACAGTGGTAGTAAACACCTCTGCAGTGATAGGAATAAGGAGGGTTAGTGGGTTAGATTGTTGTAATGAGCCACAAAGCCAGTATCTTTTTTTTAAAATCCATGATTTTTAGTGGCTAGCAGAGTTATGAATTTAAGTTCCCAGGCTCATCTTCTGAAGGTGTTGTTTTATTAAAAGTGTTTGCCCACTGGGTGTTTGTCTTTCAGCATTTTATGACTATTATCAAGTTACTTAACTTAACAATAAACTGAATTTATCAAAAATTAATTACCCCGCCATCTACTTTTCACTAATGGCCTGATCCTGCAAAGATTTGCACATAGGGTATGCCTACACTACAGTCTCTACCAGAATATGCTATAGCACAGATGCAGACGTATGTATGTTTGTCTACATATAAATGCTAAAATGGAATAAAGTCAGCTTTGAATTAGCTCCAGATGTGGACTACGCTAACACAAATTAACAACAAAGCGAATTAAACTAATGCAAAATAACGCAGCCTGCTTCCAGAACCAGTACAACCACACGTGGCATTAATCCGGAGTAACTCTGGGCCAATGCAGATACGCACACCTGCCCAGGATGTCTAGTCAGTTTCACGGTAGTGGGCGCTACAGCAACGCCCAGCTCTCACACGCGGCTCGCAGTGTACCCCGGCCTCACAGACGCTGCACGGGAACCTTCCTCCGGGCGCGTCTCTGGCGCAATTCGAGGGGGCTGCGCAGCTTCTACCACCCAGCCCCACCTCTCCCGTTCGCTCCCCGATGGCACCTCCGGACCGGGACAACCAGCTACCGCCCCTCCCCCCCACAAGGCGGGAATAGTGACCCTATCTGGCCTTGTGATTGGTTGAACAGCCCGGGGGGCGGTTCCGCGATAGTCGCTTGACCCCTCCTTCCCCCCCCCCCCGGACGGGGCCCCGCGGCCTTACCCAGGCTCCCAACCGACCACCGCCTTTCGCGGCCTCTTAGCGCCACCTGGCGGCTACCTCCCACAGCGCAGCCTTGAGCCCTGGCTCTGCCTAGCCGGCGGCGAAATGGAGACGGCAGTGCCTGGGAGCGAGGAGTCGGGCGCCGCGGAAGGGCCCGTGGAGGCAGCAGCGGGGCGGGAAGATGGCGGCTGCGAGGGTCTGTGGGAGCTGCCCGTGGAGCGCTGCGTGAGGCGGGCCGAGTGCGGGCGCTGCAGGTGAGGAGCGGGGCGCGGGGTCAGCCCGAGCCGGGCAGCGGGGCCTGGCGGCTGCGCCCCCTGCCGTTGTGGAGGGGGAAGCGCCGGGACACGGGCCGCTGTCTGCGCCCAGCTCTGCCCGCACCGCGCCCGGGCCGCAGCGCGGGGGTCTGCCGGGTCCGCCTCGGGCACGGGGCGGGACATGCCTTCGGGAGTCCTGAGGCGGGTCTTCTCGGGTGTCGCGGGCCGCTGCTCTCCGCCTGTTGCTGCTTGGCAGGGGGCCCGGCTCGCCCCGCGCTTCCGCAGGGGGAGCGGAGCCAGGGCGGGGGTTGCAGGTGCAAGTGTCTCTGCTGCGTCACCAGCCATATGCTTATGTTCGCTTAGGGACCGGACTTCAGCAGCTGGGGAGGGGGGCTGCAGCTCTGCCAATGGCTGACCTTGGCCAAGTCACTTCCGCTCTCCGTGCCTCAATTTTCTCCTTTCTAAAAAAACGGGGGGCGGGGGGGGGAGAGAATGATGTGCTTATCTCCTTTGTAAAGCACGTTGAGCTGTACAGGTTGTATTCTGATTGGGGTTTTACACCGCAGGCTTCACCGTAGCATCTGCGCACCTTCCACTGGTGCAGTAAGTGAGGGGGCCGCATTTTTGTTATGTATGTTCCCTTAGCCCAGTGGTTCTCAAACTTTTCTACTGGTGACCCCTTTCACATAGCAAGCCTTTCAGTGCGACCCCCCCCCTTATAAATTAAAAACACTTTTTATGTATTTAAAACCGTTATAAATGTTAGAGGCAAAGTGGGGCTTGGGGTGGAGTCTGTCAGTTTGTGACCCCCCCACGTAATAACCTTGTGACCCCTTGAGGGGTCCCGACCCCCAGTTTGAGAACCCCTTCCTTAGCCTTTCCCCAGAGGGAGATATGTGGATACAGATGGATGGGCAGGTACAAGGAAATAATGAGATAGTATTAGTCAGTATTACAGGCAGCGGTTGAGGCCCAACTCTTATACGTGCATATATAGTTGAAATTACAGCAATAGCATTATAACCCCCACCTGCTACAGTCCTGCTGGTAACTCATGAGCCAGAAAGCTCAAAACCAAATGGTACATAAGAACAGCCATACTGGGTCAGACCAAAGGCCCATCTAGCCCAGTACCTGTCTTCCTACAGTGGCCAATGCCAGGAGCCCCAGAAGGAATGACCAGAAGAGGTAATCATCAAGTGGTACAAAGCACAATATTCTAGCTCCACAACTTGAGTTTTAAGTTTATGTACATGTTCCTAGGAAATACAGTTTAGTTGCCTTGAGTGGTCATTTCTACCAACCTGTGCTCTCCTGATTTTGATCAGTTTACCCAAGTAGTATCCAGCAGATGCTGAACAGCTGTGACGAGGACCTTAAAGACCCAATCCTGCATGCACTTATGTGCATGCTTAATGTTCAGTGTATGTAAATGTGCAGGATTGCCCCAAAGCTATTAAGTCCTAAATTGGTGGATCATATAGTAGTTAAGTCAGAAAATAACCCTGTATCAGGGGGTAGCCGTGTTAGTCTGTATCTACAAAAACAACAAGGACTCTGGTGGCACCTTAAAGACTAACAGATTTATTTGGGCATAAGCTTTCGTGGGTAAAAACCTCACTTCTTCGGATGCATAGTCAGAAAATAACCCTGTGTCAGTGGAAAAATAACAGGGAATGACATTTAAAAAAAAAGGCTTGGCAGAACTTAGTTTGTGTGAAGTCTAGATTAGTGCAGCGAACCTTGATTCTTCTATTTAGTAGTTCTTGCTGTTATCACTTTGTCTTGTTCTTGCATTATCTTGTTACCCCTTTCTCAGTGTCCTTTACTTGTATTTCCCTTTAAAGAAACACTGATATTTTTAATTACCGTATATATTACTCGTTCATAAGCCGAATATTTTTGGTAAAAAAGTGACGCATCAAAGAGCTGGGGTCGGCTTATAAATGGGTCTACACCAAAATTTGATGATTTTAAACTCTATGGAATCATTGAATTGAATATCTAATACATTGTTGTTTTGTTGGAGCGTCTGCAGGCATGGAGCCCCTCAGCTCCCTGTGGCCGCGGTTTGCCATTCCCGCAGCTCCCATTGGCTGCTCCAAATAACGCTCCAAATAAACAAAACGTCCTGACCCGCCAGCTGCTTACTCTGACATCCGGGAGTCAAAGTTTGCCAACCCCTGAAATATAGGATCGGCTTATGAAAGGGTCATACAGTTTTTGCTATTTTTACCTAACCATCTTGGGGGTTCGGCTTATAAACGAACGGGCTAATGAACGAGTATATACGGTAACTTGTTTTCTTAATAGAGCACCCTTGAAATAGTGTGAATCGGTATTTTAAAAAAAATCTTAAAAACACTTTTGTTGCCCTGGTGTGTTTAGAAATATCTTTTGGGTTGATTCCGGGCCAATATTGCCAAATGTGCTTGAGCTCCCACCCAACAACACTTTTTCCTCTTCCTCTCTCTTCACACCTGCTTGCTGTCTCTTCCGTTCATATCACAGGGTATGTCTGATTAAAACGCTATAGCAGCATGGCTGCACTATTGTGATGGGAGGGGTTCTCCTATTGGTATAGGCAGTCCACTTCCCCAAGAGGCGGTAGCTAGGTTGATGGAAGATTTCTTCTGTTGACCTTGTGCTGTCTACAAGGAGACTTAAATTGGTTTAACAACTCTGCTCAGGGTGTGGATTTTTTGCACCTCTGACCAATGTAGTTAAACCAACCTGATTTTCTGTAGACACTTAGCTTTGCTGCATTGATGGATATAGTGTATTCACAACTAGAACTGTCGATTAATCACACTTAACTCAGGTGATTAACTAAAAAAAATTAATTGCGATTAATCGCACTGTTAAACAATAAAATACCAACTGAAATGTATTAAATATTTTTGAATTTTTTTCTACATTTTCAGATATATTGATTTCTGTTACAACACAGAATACTAAGTGTACCATGCTCACTTTATATTATTTTTTATTACAAACATTTGCACTGTAAGAATGATAAACAAAAGAAATAGTATTTTTCATTTCACCTCAAACAAGTACTGTAGTACAATCTCTTTATCATGAAAGTGTAACTTACAAATGTAGATTGTTTGTTTGTTTTTGAGTAACAAAAAAAAAAAAGTAAAACTTCATAGCCTAAAAGTCCACTCAGTCCTACTTCTTGTTCAGCTAATTGCTAAGACAGACAAGTTTGTTTACCTTTTCGGGAGATACTGCTGACTGCTTGTTATTTACAATGTCACCTGGAAGTGAGAACAGGCATTCACATAGCACTTTAGTAGCCAGTGTTGCAAGATATTTACATGCCAGATATGCTAAATATCCGTATGCCGCTTCATGCTTCGGCCACCATTCCAGAGGCCATACTTCCATGCTGATAATACTCGTTTAAAAAAAAAAAAGCCTTAATTGAATTTGCAACTGAACTCCTTGGGGGAGAATTGTATGTCTCCTGTTCAGTTTTACCTGCGTTCTGCTATATATTTCATGTTATAGCAGTCTTGGATGGTGACTCAGCACATATTTGTTTTAAGAACACTTTCACAGCAGATTTTAAAATCGTGAGATGAGCATGATTAAAAAATTAACTCTCACTGGTGAAATGATAGTTAATTAATATTAATTCAGTGGTTTGAGTTATAAGCATTCATCCTTATATCAACAGTATTGGAAAATCTTTCTGTAGTCAGAAGTCAGTTTGTCTTGTGTTCTATATGCTTTTGAATTATAGTGACAAGTTTCAGAGTAGCAGCCGTGTTAGTCTGTATCCGTAAAAAGAACAGGAGTACTTGTGGCACCTTAGAGACTAACAAATTTATTTGAGCATAAGCTTTCATCAGATGAAGTGGGCTGTAGCCCATGAAAGCTTATGCTCAAATAAATTTGAATGATAGTGTACTCTTTACTTCTGAGGGAATTCTGCACCACTGCACATGCGCAGAATTCATGTCCTCTGCAGATTTCTTTGCTTCCCCATGGAAAAATGACTTTCTGACAGGAAAGCTAAGGGAAGCCACAAGAGCAGTCATGCGAACCTCCCCAGCAGTATGTTTTGGGTGCCTAGGGCAACTGACACAGTAGTAAATCAATGTGGGGCGGGGCGCGGGACTGGGGAAGACTCAGCTGGTGGCTCTTACCCTGCACTGGGCTCAGCTGCTAGGTCTGGCTGGGCTGGGGAGGATGGGACTTCCTCCTCCCCTCCACGGCATCCGGGGCTGGGTCAGACCCACCCCCAGATTTCTCCCCAGGCTATAGGAAGCTCTGCAAACTCCCCACCCATTGCTCCTCAGCTGCAGGGGGAGGGATCATTGTACGGGGAGCTGCTCTCCCATTCGCCCAACCTCCATGCATCCAGAGCCCCTCATACCCCGACCCTCCCACCTGGACCCCCCCTGCAGAGCCCCATTACCATTTCACCCAGAACCACTCAACAAGCCCCTGTGCATCCAGATCGCCTCCCGCACCCAGATTGCCCCACACAGAACCCTCTCAACGCACACCTGGATCCCCCCACACTAAGTCCCTCCACACTTGGATCCTGCCAGGCTGAGCCTGCCTGCCCACACCTGGTGCACCTGGCACATAGGGGCAGGGCCCTGGGATGCTGTCTGGGGGAGGCTTGATCCTTGTGCTGTGTCAGGGTTGGGTGCAGCCTCACTGCTGAGCCATGTCCCGAGAGGGGGCAAGGGGGAGCTGCAGAGTGATCTCCTACCTCTGTGCAGGCAGTTGCCTGTGCTCCCCAATGCCATGCTGGAGCCTCCACATTTATATGACAAAATTTGCAGAATTTTAAAATATTGTGCACAGAATTTTTAATTTTTTGATGCAGAATGCCCTTAGGAGTAACTCTTCAAAATCACTTCCAATAGCACTGTAAGTTAGTAGAATGTTTTGAAGTCACTTTAACCCATTTATTGGGGAGAAATCTTCAATTATTCCTGGTGGTGTTGTGGATAATGATATAATACTGCCATCTAATGCCTCATGGTGTATTTTTCATACAAAGAAACTTGTTTAGATTTATAAAATGTGCTTATCAAACATAGGCCTTATTTACAAACAAGTTACGCTAATTTAAAAGTAAACTATACGTTGCTCAAACCTATTTATGCGTTTTTAGGCAAGGTGTTGTTTTTGTTTTCACTAAACCATTCAGAAACAGATTTAGTTAAAACACTCCAATGCTTGTGTATAGACAAGGCCATAGCTAAGAACACCTATAGAAATAAAATACACAATAATTGAAATCTAAGCAAAAAGCAGGAGTAATCACTGGAGCTATTTGGCTTTAGATTCAGGAAGACCACTTGGTGTCAGTTTACACATAGAATACCAACTTCACACACAGGACTAGATATGTGCTTTATTCTAAAAATGAAAATATAAGGTGTGTGTATATATACATGCAAACTCCATCAAGTATTGGTATATTAATAATAGATATAGTCCATGTCAGTAGACATCACAGATCTTTATGATCTTATTATGAGATGATGATTAAAGACTGTTCTAGGTTAGTGGATTATTGGCTTGTTGTATGTTGTTTTGATGCCAGTTCACAAACTGAATGTTACAATCCCCACTCAACCAAACACATGTTTTGGTCAGAGAAGCTATCTAAGCTTGTTATAGGCTCAAAATATAACTCAATTGAAAACATGTATGCCTTGTTTTAAAACATGCCTATGGTGGTTCTGGCTGGGTAAACCATCAATTAAACTTGAATACTGGATTAGCTAGGATCATGGATGCATGGTTAATACAATGTGAACTTGCCTGTCATGCCACCTCTCTGCCAGTTCTAGTCCAGTGAGCAACCAGATGATTGTAATTGACATGAGTGCTGATCTCTGAAGCCTGTCCCTTTTTAAAAATACAGGTTATCTATTTTGTATTAATATAAAGTGATTGCTGTCAATAAGACTAGCAAGTGTCTCAAGAAATATTTAATAGAACTGACTGCTAATTCTAAACAAAATGGAAAGTAACAGACAGCTATTGATTTCCCTCACCACCCCCACCATACGGCCCCTTTGTTTCATCAACTTGGAAAGAGTTTAACATTTAGATGTGATTTCCTCACATATATATTTTGAATTTTTTGGTGATTGCTGAGTAGCAATTGTCTTGTCATTTTTAAAGATTACCCTTTAGGGTTAGGAAATGGTGCTCTTATGTACACTAGTGCATCACTGTTCCCTAAATGTAGTATATTGCTTTAAAAAAGGCTGTTGGTCATATAAAAGAGGATGACATAAAGTAATATATAGTAATTTATTGGCACAGATCTTGGTTAAAGATCTGTAAATGCTATGTGCACAGTTCTTCCATAAATTTCAAAGGGAATTTTGCATGAGAAGTATTTGCAGGAACAGGCCCTATGATTTTAACCAAGGAAAACTTAAATTATCTGGAATATCATCTATAATAGATCTGTGTTCATGTGTTACTTGTGTGCTTGTGAATTGAGGTCTAGCAATCTGTGAAAGCAGTCCTAGGTATCTTTGTATGTTTGCGGGACTAGGAGTAATAATTCTTGCTGTTGTGAAAAAGACATTTTTAAGACAGCCATTGCAATAAAACAGCTATTTCCCTGCATTTTGTTCAAGGCTACAGAAATAGGCTTCAGGGCACTCAGTATGTGTTCAATATTTCTCTTAAACCCAATGTTGAGAACTTTGGCTGTGACAGTGCCATCTATTTTTTCATGATTTTGTTCACAAACTGTCATCAGATTAGGCCAGTTCTTGATATAGTGCTCAAAACAGTCCACTACTGAGTTCCATCGCACGTCCTGTGGGAGAGTTAGCTTGGTTCCTCCCACTGTTTTCAGAGCAGCTGCTGCAAAGTGGTTGTTACGGAAGTATTTTGCCATTTCAACAACATTAGCCTTTATTTCTGGAACACTGAAGTCTTTGGCTAGGAGGTGCATCAAATGAGCACTGCAACCGTATGTTGTTAGCTTGGGATTCTCTTCACTCTCTTCTAAATAATTTCTTCTTATCTTGGATACATTTGCAGCATTGTCTGTGACTAAGCTGCATACTAGATATTTGAATTTTTTTTCAGTTTGTTCTAGCTTTTACTGCTACTTCTTGTAAGTATTCTGCTGTGTGTGCATTTCCTGATGTATCAATTGTTTCTGTAAGGAAGACATTCCCTTCTTCTGTTTTCACACAAGTACATACAACAGGATCATTGAGGACATTGCTCCACTCATCAAGACTCAGGCCTGGTCTACACTACGACTTTAATTCGGATTTAGCAGCGTTAATTCGAATTAACCCTTCACCCGTCCACACAATGGAGCCATTTAGTTCGAAATAAAGGGCGCTTAAAATCGATTTCTGTACTCCACCCCGAGCAGAGTAGCGCCAAAATCGATTTTGTCAATTCGAATTAGGGGTAGTGTGGCCGCAATTTGATGTTATTGGCCTCCGGGAGCTATCCCACAGTGCACCACTGACCGCTCTGGACAGCAATCTGACCTCGGATGCACTGGCCAGGTAAACAGGAAAAGCCCCGCGAACATTTGAATTGCATTTCCTGTTTGCCCAGCGTGGAGAGCACAGGTGAGCACAGGTAACAATGCAGGCTGATAATCGAAAAAGAGCACTAGCATGTACCGTTCGGGAGGTACTGGATCTGATTGCTATATGGGGAGAGGATTCAGTGCTAGCAGAACTTCGTTCAAAGAGACGAAATGCCAAAACTTTTGAAAAAATCTCCAAGCGCATGATGGAGAGAGGCCACAATAGGGACTCAGATCAGTGCCGCGTGAAAGTGAAGGAGCTCAGACAAGCCTATCAAAAAACAAAGGAGGCAAACGGTCGCTCCGGGTCAGAGCCGCGGACATGCCGCTTCTACGCCGAGCTAAATGCAATTCTAGGGGGGGCCGCCATGACTACCCCACCTGTGGTCGTGGAATCTGAGGCGGGGGTAATCTCAGCTACACCTGAGGATTCTGCGGACGAGGAGGAGGAGGACGAGCTTGCGGAGAGCACCCAGCACTCCGTTCTCCCCTACAGCCAGGAGCTTTTTCTCAGCCTGAGTGAAGTATCCTCCGAACCCTCCCAAGCCAGTATCCAAGACAACGACCCCATGGAAGGGACCTCAGGTGAGTTTACCTTTTAAAATATAAAACTTGTTTTAAAAGCAAGGTATTTTAATGATTATTTTGCCCTGAGGACTTTGTATGCATTCGCAGCCAGTACAGCTACTGGAAAAGTCTGTTAATGTGTCTGGGGATGGAGCGGAAATCCTCCAGGGACATCTCCATGAAGCTCTCCTGGAGGTACTCCAAAAGCCTTGCCACAAGGTTTCTGGGCAGTGCAGCCTTATTCCGTCCTCCATGGTAGGACACTTGACCGCGCCATGCTTGCAGCAAGTAATCTGGTATCATTGCCTGACAAAGCCTGGCAGCGTATGGTCCCGGTGTTTGCTGGCATTCAAGCAACATCCGTTCTTTATCTTGCTGTGTAATCCTCAGGAGAGTGATATCGCTCATGGTAACCTGGTTGAAATATGGGAATTTAATTAAGGGGACAGAGGTGGCCGTTCCTACTGGGCTGTTTGCCTGTGGCTGAAAAGAAATCCTTCCCTGCAGTTAGGCGACCGCGGGGGGGATTGGCCCAGAGCTTTTTGCGTTTGGCTAGCAGGGATCTTCCCTGTTACCAGCCACGCGGTCGGGGGAGGGGTACATTGATCATCCCAGGGAATTCATGGGGGGGTCGGGGTGGTTAGTTTGGTTTCTGCAGGGATCTTCCCTGATACCTGCCACGCGGTGGTGGGAGGGATACAGCGATCATCCCAGAGAATTGGATGGTGGGGGGGGTTAGTTTGTTTTCTGCTGCTGAAGGTTAACAGGAAAACCGCAGCAGTCAACAGGCTTTGCTTTGGTATGTGGGAAAGGAGGGCGCAGAAGCCGAAAGACAATGGCTTACCATGGCTGCCTGCAAGCTGAATTCTGTTGCCCGGACCTGCGTCTGTGATCTCTAACACCAAAGCCACAGGCACTCAATATTAAGAGGCAAAATCACATGTGCTATGTAATGTGAATAGTGTTGGTCACCGTGAAAGAGTATAAGCATTGTTCTGCAAAATGTATCTTTTTAAAAAATTCTCTCATTTTTTCCCTCTCTCCTGCAGCTGCAAATTCTTCAAGCCTCCCTCCTCCATCCCGAAGGCTAGCACAGATAAGGCGTCAGAAGAAGAAGACGCGAGACGAGATGTTTGCAGAAATCATGCAATCCACCCGCAGTGACAGAGCTAATCTGAATGAGTGGAAGGACACGGTTTCAAAGTATAGGAAAGAAGCCAGTGAACGTGAGGACAGGAGGGACCAACGTGAGGACAGGAGGGACCAACGTGAGGACAGGAGAGACGCTCGAGATGAGAGGTGGCGGCAGGAAGATCAGAGGAGTCGGGAAGCAACGCTGGGGCTACTGCGAGAGCAAACAGACATGCTCCGGCGTCTGGTGGAGCTTCAGGAACGGCAGCAGGATTACAGAGTGCCGCTACATCCCCTGTATAACCCCCCTCCCCCCTCACCATGTTCCATATCCTCCTCACCCAGACGTGTAAGAACGCGGGGGGGGGGGAGGCTCCGTACACCTTCCCATTCCACCCCAGTGGACAGCCCAAGCAAAAGGCTGTCATTTTTTTTAATCATTTCTTAATGGCCTTTTCCTTCCCTCCTCCCAAACCCCACCCGGGATCCCTCCCTCTTTTTACAATCTATGAATAAAGAATAAATGATTTTTAAACGATAGTGACTTTATTTGGTTTGAAAGCAAGCTGGGGGAAGGGGGAGGGTGGGTTACTTACAGAGAATGAGTCAATAAAGGGGGCGAGTTTTCATGAAGGAGAAACAAACAGAAATTTCACACTGTAGCTTGGCCAGTCATGAAACTGGTTTTCAAAGCTTCTCTGATGCACACTGCTTCCTGATGTGCTCTTCTAATAGCCCTGGTGTCTGGCTGCGCGTAATCAGCAGCCAGGCGATTTGCCTCAGCCTCCCACCCTGCCATAAAGGTCTCCCCCTTACTTTCACAGAGATTGTGGAGCACACAGCAAGCAGAAATAACAATGGGGAGATTTCTTTTGCTGAGGTCAGAACAAGTCAGTAGCGATCGCCAGCGACCTTTTAAACGGCCAAATGCACATTCTACCACCATTCTGCACTTGCTCAGCCTGTAGTTAAACAGCTCCTGACTCCTGTCCAGGCTGCCTGTGTATGGCTTCATGAGCCATGGCATTAAGGGGTAGGCTGGGTCCCCAAGGATAACTATAGGCATTTCAACATCCCCAACGGTTATTTTCTGGTCCGGGAAGTAAGTCCCTTGCTGCAGCCCTTTACACAGAATAGTGTTCCTGAAGACGCGAGCATCATGAACTCTTCCCGGCCACCCCGCGTTGATGTTGGTGAAACGTCCCTTGTGATCCACCAGTGCTTGCAGCACCATTGAAAAGTACCCCTTGCGGTTTACGTACTGGCTGCCCTGGTGCTCCGGTGCCAAGATAGGGATATGGGTTCCATCTATCGCCCCACCACAGTTAGGGAATCCCATTGCAGCAAAGCCATCCACTATGACCTGCACATTTCCCAGAGTCACTACCTTTCGTAGCAGCACCTCAATGATTGCTTTGGCTACTTGCATCACAGCAGCCCCCACAGTAGATTTGCCCACTCCAAATTGATTCCCGACTGACCGGTAGCTGTCTGGCGTTGCAAGCTTCCACAGGGCTATCGCCACTCACTTCTCAACTGTGAGGGCTGCTCTCATCTTGGTATTCTGGCGTTTCAGGGCAGGGGACAGCAAGTCACAAAGTTCCATGAAAGTGCCCTTACGCATGCGAAAGTTCCGCAGCCACTGGGAATCGTCCCACACCTGCAACACTATGCGGTCCCACCAGTCTGTGCTTGTTTCCCTTGCCCAGAATCGGCGTTCCATGGATAGAATCTGCCCCATTAACAACATGATCTCCAAAGCACCGGGGCCCGTGATTTGAGAGAATTCTGTGTCCGTGTCCATGTCCATGTCCTCATCACGCTGGTCGCTGCGCTCCCGCCGCCGCTGCCTCCTCGCCTCGTTTTTCTGGTCCTGGCTCAGCATAAACTCAACGAGAACGCGCGAGGTGTTTACAATGTTCATGACTGCTGTCTGGAGCTGAGCGGGCTCCATGCTTGCCGTGGTATGGAGTCTGCAGTGTTCACCCAGGAGAAAAAAGGCGCAAAACGGTTGTCTGCCGTCCATTGCTTTCATGCAGGGAAGGAGGGAGGGAAGGAGGGGTGAGGCTGTACCCAGAACCACCTGCGACAATGTTTTGGTCCCATCAGGCACTGGGATCTCAACCCAGAATTCCAATGGGCAGGGGAGACTGCGGGAACTATGGGATAGCTACCCACAATGCAACGCTCCAGAAATCGACGCTAGCCCAGGTACATGGACGCACACCGCCGAATTAATGTGGGTAAAAACCGAATTAATGTGCTTAGTGTGGCCGCATACAATCGAATTTATACAATCTGTTTCGCAAATTCGAATTATCTAAATTCGGATTAATCCCGTAGTGTAGACGTACCCTCAGGTTAATAATTTTACCCTCTAGACCTTTTGCACACTGCTCAATTTCTCTTTCATACACTTCTTGCAGCAATTTACCTGCGACATTTGCTCTGTTAGGTGGACTGTATCCTGGTCTTAATGACTGAACCATATTAATGAAGTGTGAGTTCTCAATCATACGGAAAGGAGTTTGTTGCATAAACAAACTGGGCAATTTTTTCATCAATTACCTCTTTTTGTAATCTGCTGGTTCTTATCACAAACTTATCTATGGTTGATTTTTTTTTTTTTTTCTTTTTGCTGCAGGTGATATACTGTTGCTATGTGACATACGTGATGTGACTGAAACACTATCATTGGTAGATAACTCTGAAACTATAGAAAATGATAGTGATCTTGAAGGTGGATAGTCTTCAGAACCCTGTATGTTAAGTCAATGCAGTTATTTAATTATTATTACCATACTGCTCATTTAGTATTACTCATTGCATTCACTGACACTCAGTACTACTTTAAAGGTGAAATTGTAAAAGGAAGATCTGCCTATTTCAGCTACTTATTTTTTTATCACAACTGCATCTAAAATGATAGTACCATAGAGTAACAACTATATTTCTTGCTCAAAATGAGAATTCAAGACTAGTCCAGAAGGAAGACTGGCATTCCTTAAGAAAGAAGTATGAAATAAGTTTACCAACCTGAAGATCCTGCATGTTCAGACATTTTCCTTTCATCATCTTCAAGCAGCTTTCTCCTGAGAAGGAACACTTCTCATGATGTTGTTTCATTTGGGCAACCAGGCCTTGCATTTCTTTGTTGCACTGTTTTCATTTTGCACACGTCTGTCTTACCCACAGATAGAGGACCTTCATTAAAATATTCCCAAACTGGGTCTCTTTCATGGCTTGCTGCCATTATAGGTTTTCTCTTCTAGTGAGAGAATGGTATGGTAGATCTCAAATCAATGAAGGCTACACTCAGAAAGACCTCAAGACTTCTGGAATATGCTGCTCAAACAGTTTCACTTTTGTTTCTACTGCCTGTACCTCCCTTCTCACATTTATCTCCAGACTTCTTCTCCTTGTCCAGATCTGTTCCGCCCCCAACAATCTTCTATTCATTGAACTTTTTGAAACTTTGCACTTTGAGAGAGGTAAGAGAGTGCAAATTTGTGTACACAGAGACAGAGGGACAGTAGGGTTGAGGTCTGTTATTTCTCAGCTCTATATTTTATTGTATTTATGTATTTACTTATTTACTTACATTTTTGCTGTTAACAAGCATGTTATCTCTGGAGACACAAATCCACAGTTTGAGAACTGCAAAACTAAGCATCTCTGATGGTATCTTCTAGACTGAGCACTGAGTCCCATTGGGTAGATAGATTATTTAGGTTAATCTTTCTATACAGAAGCCCCTGGAGCCTCATAAAATTGGGTCCCTAATACATGATCTACTGGAACTCATTTACAAAACTTTTCTTAAACATTCCATGAATATATTGTCTCAACTATAGAGTTAGAATTTATAATCCCTATTCCATGATGAGATATATTTGAGCTATAATACACCTTAATTAAAACTATCTTTAGATAGGTTTTTTTCCTCAAAAAGCATGTTATCAAAAAATCCGATTTTTAATTTTTTTTAAAATAATTGATTTTTATCCACCCTGTTTTGTTTTTGAGTGCAGTTATGTAATTAAAAAACTACATTTGTAAATTGCACTTTCATGATAGAGATTACACTACAGTACTTGTATGAGATGAACTGAAAAATACTACTTATTTATCATTTTTATAGTGGAAATATTTGTAATAATATAAAGTGAGCACTGTGCACTTTGTATTCTTTGTAATTGAAATCAATATATTTGAAAATGTAGAAAAACATGCTGCAAAATATTTAATAAATTTCAATTGGTATTCTGTTGTTTAACAGCAATTAATTGCTGTTAATTTTTTTAATTGCAATTCATTTGAGTTTATTGCGTGAGTTAACTATGATTAATTGAGAGCCCTAGTTGTGATAAAACATTTATACTTTAAAGGATGGCTGTTGTAAGAAAAACTAAATCTGAAATGATCAATTTATGGTATGATCATTGTAACTATACATCAATGTTTTGGTGTACTATACTTTAGCCATGTGCTTGATGAAGGTTCTTCATCTAGATGAAGATAACTGACCCATTGGTGAAGAAAGATAATACACAACACCCCTGCATGCTGTGAGCATGTGAAGAATGTAGTGTGCTCAGTAGTATCGATAGTGAAGAATGTAGTGTGCTCAATAGTATCGATAATGAATATGACATCTGCAAGTTTTTTGATGAAAAACTAAGTGTGAAGAGGCAGCACACTTTTCCTGAGCGCAAAGATATCTGCAGTTTCTTTATGGCACGTTACTGAGCTATATGAACTTTATTTCAAATAAATACTTAACGTAAACATGAATTTTAACAAATTTGCTTTAATTATTCAGAAAAAAATCTTAAGTATCCAAATTGCTTCAGAACCTCTGATTTCCCCCCCCCCCTCTTCTTAAAATGTGAGATGTAGGTACTCATCCTAGCTGCTCTAAATTCACAACAATTCTGCCATCAGTGAAAGTAATACTTCTGTATCAGTGACTCCAGTTTCTAAGGGTGTGTGTGTGTGTGTGCACAGCTATTGATACAGAGACTCCTCTGTGGTTCATAATTTTAAACAAATGACTTACTAGCCTGTTGAGCAGGTGTGGGCAAACTTTTTGGCCCGAGGGCCAGCATCTGGGTATGCAAATTGTATGGTGGGCCATGAATGCTCATGAAATTGGGGTTGGGGGGCAGGGGGCACTGGCTGGGGATGCAGGCTCTGGGATTGTGGCAGAAATGAGGAGGGGGGAGGAGGCTCTGGGCTGGAGAAGGAGGTTGGGGCACGGGAGGGGGTCAGGGGTGCAGGCTCCGGGAGGCGCTTACCTCAAGCAGCTCTTGGAAGCAGCGGCATGTCCCCCTTTCCCCTCCGGCTCCTGTGTGGTGGTGTGGCCAGGTGGCTCCGTGCGCCGCCCCGTCCGCAGGCGCCGCCGTTCCCGGCCAATGGGAGCTACGGGGGTGGCACTTGGGGTGGGGGAAGCTTGTGGAGCCCCCTTGCTACCTCTAAGTGTAGGAGCTGGAGAGGGGACATGCTGCTGCTTCCGGGAGCCTTGGCATGCACGTGTGGAGAGGTCTCCGACCCTGCTCCCCGGCTGGAGCATGGGAGCAGGGCAAGCCCCAGACCCCGCTCCCCAGTGGGAGCTCAAGGGCCAGATTAAACAGCCTGGAGGGACAGATGTGGCCCCCGGGCTGTAGTTTGCCCACCTCTACTGTAGAGTATGATATTTTAAAAAACATCTTGCACTCTTCTTTAGCATTATGTTCTCATTGGAAATATTAAAAAAGAAATAGAAACAGGGTGATTAGTTGAGCTACTCTAGCCCTGAAAGCAGCAAAGAGTCCTGTGGCACCTTATAGGCTAACAGATGTATTGGAGCATGAGCTTTCGTGGGTGAATACCCACTTCGTTGGACATGCATCCGACTAAGTGGGTATTCACCCACGAAAGCTCATGCTCCAATACATCTGTTAGCCTATAAGGTGCCACAGGACTCTTTGCTGCTTTTACAGATCCAGACTAACACGGCTACCCCCTCTGATACTCTAGCCCTGAAGAAAGAGTTTTTATTGTCTTTGGTTTTTTGATGGTGCAGCAAAAAGAAAAACCTTTTAAAACAAATGATTAATAATTTTAGAATTATTTTTCATGTGACAGCAATATTTTTTGTTAAATCGCCCTCGTGATTTCAGCTAAATGTTAAAAGTAAGTTTTCCATATACACACTGGAGCTACCAAATGTCAAACACTATATTTGTCTGGTCAAATATGTCAATTTCAATAGTTGCAAAAAGTTCAAAAGCCTTTAAAAAGGCAGAGTAGATTTTCAGCAGCACCAAGAAACATTAATCAAGGAAGAGGCTGAGCAGGTATACCAAAAGTAGATTTGTTCATTAGAATTTTAACAAGTTCTGGAGCAGCAAACAAAAAACTTTACAATCAGATCGTTGCAGTAATTCCTTCCCCATTTCAGGGAGGTGCAGATCTGGATTGCCCTATTGGGAGCACTGGGAATCACTATTCCATGATGCTTCCTAGAGCTCCCCGTCAGTCATGATGAGGGACAAGTGTATCCCTTTCTCTGGATGGTTAGCTCTGGTGGCTAGTACAAAGGTGAGAATAGGGCTATGATCCTGCCTCCCTCTCTGGTGGTCTGTACTCCAAGTGGTGATTAAAGGGAGGAACACTTTCTTCCCCTGTTGTGCACCCTGTCACTTAACATCTGAAGCTTGGAAAGAGACTATTTTCTTTTCCTTTTTGAAGCTAGAGAAATCTTTTTTTCAGATTGCCTTGATAACTTTACATCCATGTGAGAAAGCTTTGATGGGTTTCCCTTGGTATCTCAGAATCAGCTAGGGTTCTGTAAAGTTAGTCATTTGTACCCTCCACGTGATCACATAACGATATCACTGCTGCCTTCCCTTGCCAACATAGTGAATGAGAAATAGAACTCTGCAGTTGGCTTAGGTTTTTGCCATGTGATTTGTGTGTGTGCATGTCACGAGGCCTCTTTTTAACCCTGGCAAAATTTTCAGGTTGCTTTAAAGCTAGATTCTGTGGCCAGTAGAGGGTTTTAGACAAAAAAAACATGCTTGCGTATTTTTATTACAGTATTATACAGTTCCTTCTCATAATAGGAACATCTGCACAATAATTATAGCAGGAATGCAATAGAAATACTTAATTGCAACTGGTGGGATTTGGAGGAGTCCATATGTTTAAAATGTGAGCTAGAAATGTATTTAGTATTTTTTGAACTTTTAATATTGATACTAAAACACTTGCATCTTGTGAAATAAAGGCAATGTTATATTATGCAACAGTTACAATAGAAAATAAATTCAACTAAATTCTAATAAACCTCTTTTGTGGGATAAATAAACATCAACATCTAATTATTGATGAGAGGGCTCTTTAATGCTGTCATTCGTGGGCCTCAGTTCAAAAGCAGTGGGAAAGAATTAAGCATAATAAAGAGGAGTTCAGCTTGGCAAAATTGTAGACTAATAATGAGACGTTGGCGCACCTGAGGTCTGCAGATGGAGCACAAACTAATTATGTGATAAGTTAGTCTGGTGACAATAATAAAATGGTGAAAAAAACTCAGCTGCTTTTAGAAGTACTTAACCTTGGCATTATTGAGCCAGCTTTCCAGTTCCCTTCAGATATTGCTGGGCAGTGTCCATCTTGTACTTGTTACAGTAGTTCTTCAATGGATGTAGCCCAAGAAGGTGTCAATGCTGTGCTAACCAGAGAGTAATCTGCACATCAGCAGCTGACAGAGGATATATTTTAAAAGTGCATTTGAGTTTTTGGCTGACTTTCCTAATATAATGGATGGGAAGGACTTTACAGCATGCAGAGAATTAAGATCTTAATGCTTTGATCCTGTAGTTGTATGTGCATGTGGACTTTTTCACCCACCTGGCTCCAATTACAGGAGTCAGGCCCTGGTGAATATGTGGGGGATGCACCTTAGAGGCACCACAATTAAATTTGAGTTGCTTTTTGCACATAAAAGCAACATAAGAACAACATGCAACCTGAACCAAGGCAAACTTCAGTTTTCTAGGTAAACTTCACTGTCAATGTCATGCTTTTAAAAAAAATAAAATAAAATAAAAAAAAATTACACATTTGAAACAGTCCTTTTTGGAAATCCTCCAAATGAGAGACACTTTTTTGGTTTGTTTTTTTGGACCCCTATAGTTGAAGGTGTAACACTAGCAATCGTAGGGGTGGATGCCTGGGGTACGCTAATCAGCTAGGTTGCCTCTGACATGTAGATCACCCATTCGAATCAAGTCCAGCTCAACAGGGATTAATAGTTGTTCCCATCTAATGAATGTTTGGTAGACCCATACGAAACAAGTTCAGTTCCCACATCAAATGCACCACTATGTTTTGCTGTAGATTGTAAACTCTTCCAGACAGGGACTAGCACAGTGATGTCCTGGTCTTCATTGAGTCTTGTAGTGAGAGCTTCTACCACGGGGGCTGAAATTGCCTTGCTTAGTATAAATTTGCAAGTGTTTGAAGCATTGTTTCTGTCACATATGTATTGGGAGTGGGGAGAGGGAAGAATTGGAAAACAGACCTAAACATAATTTAATCTTTTTTAAAAAATCAAACAAAAAAAACCTTCATGACTTTTTGGGTCTGTCTCATTAGTTTTGAGCTTCCAGAAATGACAGAATACTGTATATACAAAGTACACAGTTCATATAGACAGTGTGGGATTTTGATTTGATAAACCAGAGAATGCCCAAAACTGGTTTGGACCAGTGGTGTCTCAGTTCATCTAGTAATGACTCATAACTGTGACTTTAAAAGTGTGAGATGATCCTAAAGTTTGTTTTCATGTAAATCAAGATCATTATAGCACCGAGAGAAAATTATTAAATTTGTTCTGCAAGATTTTTGTCAGTTTTAAAAAGGAAAAAAAAGAGTTTATTCTTTGAAGTTGCTAATTCATAATTCATGAGAGAAAGCCAATTTGCCTTAGAGAATTAATGTAGTGGCTAATCATATGTTAGGTAGCGGGAGTAGACTTCTGCATGGCATGAGGTAAATGTTTTTTTCTGTTTCCTAATTAAGTCCCTAATGAGTAGGGTCAGTTTACAAATTCTTATCAGTGCTTTGCAGTATTTTGCTAAGAAACTTTTTGGAGGAAAATAGGGATGATTACAGAGTAAGACCTCTGTGTAATCTTGGTCTTTCCTACTATACCACAGGGCATGCTTACATACATCCTTTGGTTAGGAAAATATCATACAGGAATTTGTAAATTTTGTGGAAAGCCCCTTTATTCTTTTTATTGATATTTCTGTTCAATAATCCATGTTTTAAAACCTTAAAATGTCCATTTTTTTCTTGCTATAGTATCTAAATCTTAATATTCCCAAGTATGTTTTATTTCAAAGTCCTTCCACTTGTTAAGAATCATTATAATATTCCTCTTATCTATATATTTCCTCGCATATGTTAGTCTTCACTCTGAACTCCTGTAATCCCTTTCTGTACATTATTGTGAAGCTCTTTATATCCAGGAGCAAAACTACTTATCTCTTCAGCTTTGTTCTGCTCACCAATTTCAATTCTCATCAGAGGAGTGCACTCAGTCTCTTTCTTCTGTTGACAATGACTGGGTTCTACAGAATTTACTGGGGGGTATTCACCCTTTTTTACCCCTGTGTCAGAAGGTAACACTTCCCAAACAGTTCTCTTTTCTGATCCCTTCCAACATCAGCAGTTATTAATGGATGAGCAGCACACACATTACACATGCTGCTTTCGCTCTTATTTCTGGCCAATTGTCCTTCAACTGCCATGGAACCACTGGCATTCTATTTGCTTTGTAGACTGTTTTCTATGCTACTTTTTCCCTAAAATTCCCTATTGTTTCTACCACCAGGGTAGCTCTGCTGGGGCCATGTCTACATTAGCAAGATTCGCTGACTGAACTTTTGTCTGCTTACAGCTTCCGATGTTGCTAGAGAGAGTGCACACTTGGCCGCTCTTGTCGGTGCTGCATGTCCTCATAGTGAGATGTTGTGTTGGCGAAAGATGTGGTGCAACATGTGTAGGCATTCCAGTATCCCTGGGCCACTATTCTGCCTTGTGGGAGACTTTTGCAGTGTATTGTGGGAACTAGACTGTCCAGCAAATTATGGGAGCTCAGGGTCTAGTTCCCACAAATTCCCTTTCCTCCATTCCGTAACTTTTGTGCCATTTTTGAAAATGCCTGTAGTCTCTCATGCTGCCTTTTTGTTCTATCCATTGGACTAAAAGATCTAGCACAGCTAAGTGCAGCGCTGGTGGCTGTTTTAGAGACCAGGTGCACAATTTTTCTGTATTTGCAGAACTTCAGTGACTACCACTTCAAGGATTGTGGTGGTGCTGTAATGAAGCATCTGAGACAACTGAGGAGGAGAAGGAATGGATGATGCAGATAGTGAATAAAAATTAGAGTGTTACAGGCATGTACTGACCAGCTCCACATGGTGGAATGGTGTTTTTCAGCCTGTGGGATGGTGGGCTTGCAGCTGGGACGATCAGTAGAGGCTTCAGAACTTTTGGATGCAGAATGCCAAGTTCCTGGATCTGTTCCCTTCAGCACAGTGATACCAGAATGAGAGCTGCTGGACAATAGAAAAACAGGTGGCAATCACACCCTGGAAGTTTGCAACTGGAGACTGCTATTGGTTGATGGGCAGTCAGTTCAGGGTTGGAAAAATCACCTGTGGGGGATGGCGGTCATCCAGGAGTGCAAGGCCATTAAGTGTGTCCTGCTTCAAATGATTGTGACTTTGGGTAATGTGCAGTAAATAACGGAGGGTTTGAAAAGTGAGCTTCCCAAACTGTGATGGGGCAATAGGTTGCATAATCAGATCCTTCTCCCACGCCCACCTTGTGTCTGAGTACCTAAACAGGAAGGGTACTTTTCCATGGTTATGCAAACACTGGGAGATCACCAGGCTGTTTCACTGACTGTGCTGGTCAGGCAAGATGCATGATGTGTGCAACTTTAGGAATACAGGATTTCCGAAAGACATTCTTCCTGGACCGGCACACTCACATTAGTGAGGCTGAAATGCCAGTAGCGATTTGGGGGAATGTGTCTGCTTGCTTACTTGGATCATGAAACTGTACATGACACCTGGACAGAACCATGGAAAGATTTAACTACCGTCCAAACTGGTCAGGATGACTGTTGAATGTGTGTTTGGTAGGTTGAAAGAACTCTAGCAATTCTCATGACTACACTGGATATCTGTGAGGCAAATATTCCTGGTATTGCTGCTTGTTATGTATCGAGTAATATTTGTGAAGCTAAAGGGGAAGCATTACTAGTAGGGTGGAATGATGAAATAGACAAACTGCTGATTTTGAACTGCCAGACACCAGGGACATTACAAGAACCCATCAAGGAGCTGTATGGCTGAATCAGCTCTTAAAAAATCACTGACACTGTGCCATAGTATTGCAGTGTGCTGCTTTTGTGTACTGCTCTCAGTACTTGGCTTGAACATGGATTTATAAACTCCTGATATGAATTTGGTGGGAGGGATGCCACTTTGGTCTCTGATATTTGTTTGGTGACACCCAATAAATATACTACAATTTTCAAAAAAACATAAATTTATGGAGTGCAAAGAAACAATGACCATTCTTAACAGTCAACTTTGAGGGTATCAACACTGACAAAGTCTTAAAATAAAACCTTTATAAGGTAATAAATGAAGTGCAAGGTGCTTGCTGACTGATCCTGTAGTAATCGCAGGTCATTGAACATATAGTCATAGTTCTTGTTTTCCACTGGTGTGGAGTGGTAAGGATAAGACTGCAAGCTATGCTGGCGCTTTATTTGGTGTGTGTGTGTGTGTGTGTGTGTGTGTGTGTGTGTGTGTGTGTGTG
>NW_020664420.1:66268602-66270957 GCF_002925995.2 Terrapene triunguis | reverse complement strand
TGTGTGTGTGTGTGTGTGTGTGTGTGTGTGTGTGTGTGTGTGTGTGTTGCCCAGGGCTAACTGTGACTGAAAGCCATGGTGACCTTCCCATCCCCTTTAAAGTTTAGACTGTTTTGAAAATAGTTGCTCCCCTTCCCCCCACCCTCCCGGTAGCCCACTTTGGCATGAAAACAGGCAAGGATCAGTGCAAAGATGGAGCTCCAGCTAAATCTCATGCTGCTCTATGGGCAAAGAAAGAAGTCCTGCATCTCTTCAGTCTGTAGGGAGAAGAGGCCTATGCAAGCCCAACTGTGAGGCAGCTTCAGGATCATGGATGTCTAAGGAGACATTGCAGAGAGAATGCAAGCCTTGGGTTAAGACAGAAACAGGAAGAAATGGTGAATGAAAACAAAGGACTTCCAGTCATAGCAGTTGGTGAAGGAAGGCAACAAGAAATCTGAGGTCGTACTGCAGACCTGCTGCTTCTACGATGAGCTCCCTGACATGCTTGAAAGGGACTCCACCCCCACCAAATGTGATGATGGACACATTGTGGGCCCCAGAGAAGGGAATCTCAGCAGTGTCCAGCAAGGACAGGAAGGAAAAGGGGCATAATGAAGGGGGTACACACCTGTGGAGAGCCAGGAGCTCTTTGATACATGGCCAGACCCAGATGAGTCCAGTAAGGGAAGGGAGCTCAGGTAGATGTATTGCTCATGATTTTTTACACGCATGATTTCCCTCCACCCCCTTCATGGTGCCTGAAACCTTCCTCCAGATGTTCACCCCCTCCTTTCAAAATGACAGTTAGTCACCGTCACAGAACAAAGAAACTGCCTTCTTTAAAAGTCAATTGATCTTAAAATGATGTAATAGCAATAAACAGAATATTGAAATCATGTAGTAGCCAACATGTTTTGGCATCAAGATAAAATTTCAGCTGTCATAAAACACTACATATTAGAAAAGTAATTCATTATAAACAAATAGAAAGATACTGGAGCATAAAAAATATATACTTAAGAAATTTTAAAATACCCTTGCAAACAATCAGTGACTGTCCAGTCAGAATACCTGGTTTTTAAGAGTATAATGAGGACATTGTAAAAGATAGTCCCTTGGTTTTGAAATCTGATTTCCCCAGTGCAATACAAATCACACTCATTCTGTGCATGGATGGAGGTAGAAGTGGTGTTCTTGGATTTGGGAGGGGGGGGGTTCAGTTTTCTTTTGGCTTGCAGTTCCGGGAAATGGAGACAAGCCCTTCCCTTGGGTAGTATTTTGTTGATCTGTACACAGATGTCCCTCTTGTCCTCTGGAAAAATCTCAATGAAATTTTCTAGGGGGTACTTTTGGATCATTTCCTAGATATTTCTAGGAGGGGGGCCATGTTTCTGCCCCTGCAATACGAGACCGTCCCACACCCCATCACTGTGAGCAGCCTTGCAGCGTATGAGCAATGTCAACCTGAAGCTGTCTGGAGCAGCTCCCTTCTCTGGAAAGCAGAGGTCAAAAACTGACTGAAGCTGTCACTGTCATGGAGTCAGATGCACTAGACAAGAGGACTGTTACTGGAGGATTTTTTGTAAGCAACACAGGTAATGCAGCATCCACATTGGT
The DNA here is from genome assembly GCF_002925995.2 of Terrapene triunguis. Classification (NCBI taxonomy): domain Eukaryota; kingdom Metazoa; phylum Chordata; order Testudines; family Emydidae; genus Terrapene; species Terrapene triunguis. The sequence continues at coordinate 66,269,358 of NW_020664420.1, read as the reverse complement.
ATTTTGTTGGCAGAAGTATGTTAACTGAGGACTTGCTTGGGGAGGTGATTTTATTTGGGTGACTGGCTGGGTTTTGCCAGCTTACATAAATTTTGGGTGTGGACGCATGCAAAGCTGTGGTGACAAAAGGTGATTTTGTTGACAAAGCTTTTTAAGATACACCCAGGTCTATGGGCTTGGCTACACTCGGGACTTCACAGCGCTGCTGCAGCAGCGCTGTGAAGCGTGAGTGTAGTCACGCCGCCAGCGCTGCGAGAGAGCTCTCTCAGCGCTCTATGTACTCCACCTCTCCGAGGGGAGTAGCTTGCAGCGCTGCGAGCGAGTGTGCAGCGCTGCAGGCACTGATTACACTGGCGCTTTACAGTGCTGTACTCGCTGCTCTCAGGGGGGTGTTTTTTCACACCCCTGAGCGCAGCAAGTTGCAGCGCTGTACAGCACCAGTGTAGCCAAAGCCTATGTTAAGTGGTCGCTGGTGTTTAAACTTTGGCCTTGGCTACACTTGAGAGTTACAGTACAATAAAGCTGCCCCCAGCGCTGTAACTCACTCCCCATCCACACTGGCAAGGGACTTACAGTGCTGTATCTCCGTGGCTACAGTGCTGCATGTACTCCACCTCCCCGAGAGGATTAACAACTAGTGTGGAGTGGTTGAGACGCTGGTGCTCCAGTGTAAATGGGGAGTAAACTTACTATGCAGTGATTGACCTCCGGAAACTCCCCATAATCCTTTTAAGTGAAGCTTCCTCTCCTTGTTTT
>NW_020664420.1:66194931-66268502 GCF_002925995.2 Terrapene triunguis | reverse complement strand
GGGTCCGTTTCGGCGAGCGGCTGCTTATCTGGTCTGTGAGAAAAAAACAAACAGCTGCTGTTTGCTTTCAGTGAGTGAGAGGGGGTGGAGGAGGGAGGGTGGTCAGAACTTGCAAGGCAGGGTGCTGACACAGTGTCAGCACTCCAAAAACCCACTCTCTCTCCCCCCACGCTCCCTGTCACACTCCACCCCACTCCCCCGTTTGAAAAGCACATTGTAGCCACTTGAATGCTGGGATAGCTGCCCAGAATGCACTGCTCCCAATGCCGCTGCAAATGCTGCAAATGTGGCCACGACAGTGCGCTGTCAGCTGTCAGTGTGGACAGACTGCAGCGCTTTCCCTACTCAGCTGTACGAAGACAGGTTTAACTTACAGCGCTGTACAGCTGCACGTGTAGCCATACCCTTTGTTTTTTGACCTTGGTTCAAGCAGGTCTACTTGAAATAGTGGTAAAAGGTTGGCAGCCACTAATGTGTTATTTACACAAGTGCTCACCTCACTATCCCCACCAGTTAAGCTGACAGTGGTGGTAGTAAGGGTGAGAAATCTTATCCGGGATGGGGGAAGCTAATATAGACAAAGCCTCAAAGGGTCTTCTACCCAACAGGTTTTTCTTTTTAAAAAAAAAAAAAAAAAAAACAAAAAAAAACTTTCTTGCCTCAGGATCAAGCCCAGCTCGACACTTAAGGCAATTTGGATAGAAAAAGGATTAACAAAAATTAAAGATATAATACAAGATGATAAACTGGCTGCCTTTGATTACATGTGTAACAATATCAGCTACTGCTATCTCATAGTTCCTTTTCTCAGCGACTATACTCAAGGATTCATGCAAGGATAGGGAATAATTGCTCTGTTTCAGCTCTCACCTCTAGAAGACCATATTAAGAAATATGGAAACAAAGGTCATGCTTTGCATTACCCTCTCCGTCTCAGAGAAGAAAATGGGGGGGGGGGGGATTTAGCTTTATTATCACAACAGAAACCTGGGAGGATATCTGTGAAAGTGATTCTTCCATAACAAGATATTAAACAGGTACTACTGGACTCCAGGAAGTGTAAGTCTAGATGGGCAACACACAGCGATTGTTAGATAGGCTGGCACATGGCTGTTTGCATTTCACATATCCTCTGTACCTAGGGCTGCCAACCCTCCCGGTTTCTCCGGGAGTCTCCCGGAATCAGGCCGTTTCTCCTGGAGGCTACTGAAGCCAAACCGGGAGATTTTAGGAACTGAAAGTCCGGCAGCACAACGGGGCTAAGGCAGGCTCTCTGCTTGCCCTGGCTCCGCAATGCTCTTGAAAGCAGCTGGCATGTCTGTGTGGTCCCGGGGGGAACAGCTCCGCGCGCTGCCTCCACCCCCCCCCAACCACAGGGACCTGCCAGTTGCTTCTGGGAGCAGCGCAGGGCTAGGGCAGGCTCGCCTTAGCCCCACCAACTGGGAGCTGCCTGAGGTAAGCACCTCCTGGCCGAAGCCCACACTCCCTCCTGCACCCAAACTCCCTCCCAGAGCCTGCACCCCGCACGCTCTCCTGTACCCCTGCTCCAGCCCGGTGAAAGTGAGTGAGGGTGTGGGGAGAGTGAGCGACAGAGGGTGGGGAGATGGAGTGAGTGGGGCGGGGCAGGGGTGGGATATGGGCAGGGCAAGGGTGTTTGGGTTTGTGTGATTAGACAGTTGGCAACCCTATTTGTACCTGACAAAAATGTATGTGTTCTCACACACCATATTCAGTGCTCTCTCAAAAACTGTACTTGTCACTATCTTTCCTTCTCCAAGTTTGTATATTTTAGGGGAACTGGATGAGTTGGTATTACCAGTTAGCATTAAGAAATGGATTGCAGTAACTATTTTAGTGGCCAAGAGTTATTTTGAGAAAATGGAAATCTGCAGTTCCTCCCTCATACACAGACAGACTTAGTGAGATCTCTACTACTCCATTAACAGAAAACATGACTGTCTAATCAGAATGCTTGGGGGAAAAAATGAGGATATCTGATCAAACATGAAACTATTGCATACTTTTGCAGTTTAATATGTATGGTCCCTGATACTCCTAGGTTGTGTTCTCACTTATCTATTTAGTCACTTTAATAATTGACACCATGCATGACCTCTATAGGTTCAGGTATTTTGGTCTGGTTTTGTTCCCAGGTTTTGCAAATAATTAACTTTGAATTTTGTTATTTATATGCTATTTTCATCTTGTGTGTGGATTTCTGTATGTTTTGTTTTATATAAAAATATAAAAATGAAGTTTAAAAATAAAAAAATCTTTCGTTTGTTCTTTGACTAGGCTGTCTCTAGGAAAGACTTTCAATCGATAGGAGTTTTATTATCTCTTCACATCAATTAAAAGAAAAAAGCAGTCAAAAATGTGTTGCCTACTGAGTAGTGCTTTATAATTCGATATATATGGTACAATGTAAGGAAAGATAATCATAATCATCCTCTGCTCACCTTTTCTTTATAAATCCCTTATACACATGCAAGTGTTTAAATCCACATTTTGATTAGAAAATAAACCTGGTTGGAGAAAAATTGGGAAAATTTATGCACAAGTTATGTATGTAAGTTATTTTTAATGAATTATGTAGTTTTAGTTGTATGTGATTACAAACATTTATAATGATTAAAGCCTTTGCACTGGATGAGCAGTAGCATATCTGTTGCCACTGTTGAGGATCATTTTGTCTCTGATTTCCTTGCACCCTATGCTCAGTTAGTCTGTTCTGTGCTCTGTGGCTTTAAGCCACTTTTGCTCTTCTGTATACTGGGGCTGTACAGGGCTCTGTCTCAGGGCTGCTCCAACTTGAGGCTTGTCTACATGCTATTTTTATACTACTTTATCAGTTTGAAACTAGTATGGTTAAAGTGGTACAAACTCCATGTGGACACAGTTATATTGTTATACAAGCACTTATATTGCTACAGTAACTCCTCGCTTAACGTTGTAGTTATGTTCCTGAAAAATGTGACTTTAAGCAAAACGATGTTAAGCAAATCCAATTTCCCCATAAGAATTAATGTAAATTAGGTTCAGGGGAATCTTTTTCACCAGACAAAAAACTATATTTTATTTATATATAACACTAACACACACACACACACACACACGGAGTATATGATGATTGTGAAGCTTGGTTGAGGTGGTGAAGTTAGAGGGTGGGATATTTCCCGGGAAATGCCTTACCGCTAAATGATGAACTAGAATTCGGCTGAGCCCTCAAGGGTTAGCACATTGTTGTTAATGTAGCCTCACACTCTATAAGGCAGCACGAATGGAGGGAGGGGAGACAGCATGGCAGAAAGACACACACACCCTGTGTGTGTGTCAGAGAGAGAGAGATTTGCATTGCCCCTTTATATACGCTGACACCACTCTAAGTACATTGCCTTTAAAAAGATCAGGAAGTTAAGACAGCAGCTGCGGCCAGCAAGCTCTCTCCATCCTGAGCCCTGTCCTGTCCCCACCCTGCTCTGTATGGAGAAGGGGTAAACAGAGGGCAGGAGTAGGGGACACCCTGACATTAGCCCCCTTCTTCCTCCCCTGCACAGCAAGCAGTAGGCTCCTGGGAGCAGCTCCAAGGCAGAGGGCAGGAGCAGCACATGGCAGTGGGGGGAGGGACAGCTGAACTGCTGGCAATTGGTAGCCTGCTGGGCAGCTGCTGCACAGGGAACTTAGGGTAGTGGGGTGCCAATAGGGGGTCTGCCGGTCTACCCTGGTTCCAAGCCCCCACCAGCCAGCTGCAACTGGCTACTCTTCCTGTAAGCAATGGACAAAGCAGGCAGCTTTGCACAACTTTAAACAAGCATGTTCCCTAATTGATCAGCAACGAAACAATGTTAACCGGGATGACTTTAAGTGAGGCGTTACTGTATAAGGCACCTTTATACAGACATAAACGAATAAATGGACACAAATCAGACATCAAGTATTGTAACATTCAAAAACCAGTAGGAGAGCACTTAATAACAGACTTAAAAGTGGCAATTCTTCAACAAAAACAGACTTCAACGAGAAACTGCAGAACTAGAATTAATTTGCAAATTTGACACCATCAAATTAGGCCTGAATAAAGACTCGGAGTGGCTGGGTCACTACAAAAAATAATTTTCCCTCTGATACTCACACCTTCTTGTCAACTGTTGAGAATGTGCCACATCTACCATGATTGAATTGGCCTCGTTAGCACTGACCCCCCACTCCGTAAGGCAACTTCCATCTTTTCATGTGCTGTGTATTTATACTTGCCTACTGTATTTTCCACTCCATGCATCTGATGAAGTGGGTTATAGCCCATGAAAGCTTATGTCCAAATAAATTTGTTAGTCTCTAAGGTGCCACAAGGACTCCTCGTTGTTTTTACAATTATAACTGCAGCTGCACTAGGGTTTGTACTGAATTAACTAATTTGGTTAAAAAATTACATCCCTAACTGACATAGTCATTGGTACAAAAGCTGTGTGTATACCAGGCCAAACAACCTGCTTCCTCTAGCTCTCTATGAACCCTGAGAGAAGCTGAAGTGCAGTGAACTCTGGCCAGGCCCCTTCCCTATCCTGGGCAAACACCCAACACACCCCTTATGCCAGGTGTTCCCAAGCATATGGGAAGAGTGAAATGGCCTCCCACCCCACCCCAAACTCCCCCCACCTGCCTCAGTTCTACACTGACCAGAAAACCTCATGCACAGGGTGGAATTTTCAGAGAGCCCTTCCTATTTCCTTAAAGGCCTCTTTACACTGCCAAGTAATAAGCATAACTAAGAATCAGGACCATTGTTCATTGTTTTGGCCTGAGTGAACCTAGCCATACTTACTTAGGATGCCACATTTGCTTCTACAGTTAAGTTCGTTCCAACCATTCTTCTGTTTGGCAGACAGTTACTTCAGCAGATGACTCAAACAGCTGAATCATTGACTGGTTTTGAATCTGAGTACTATCACATAGGAACACCTTTGTCAGAACCATTGCAGATTACTATTCACTGTTTAACTGAGACCAGCTACCTCACCTTCTGGAAGGAGAGCCTTTACATTAATTAAGGCTCTAATTGTAAACTTGTGAGAACAAGCTCAAAAAATTAGAATCCAGCTTTGTTTTACTTAACTGATAAGAGCTTTAGCTGTTCACTGTCCATTTAACCACAACAGCTAGGATACTTCCTTGGATATTAAAAGGATACTTGCACAAAATTTATGGGTAATAACATGAAATTAAGTAATGAATATGGCCAGAGTAAGTCAGGCACCGCATCACAGCAAGAGCCCTGTTGTAACTTTAATAAAACCAATATTCTTAGGTACAGTGTCTGGTAGATCCTCCATCTCAATCCATTTGCCCCCACTTCCTTTGATCTGCATGCCACAACAAATCCTTCAGATAATTGCCAGATAAGCAAATATGGGTACATTTTGGCACATAGGAATATGAGTTGGCATGTTCTCCCAGACTATGGCATTGTTTGAAGAGGGATCCAGACACAAGCACTTAGGAGTCTGTTAGGAACCATGTAAAGAAGTTGGGAGAAATTTACCATTAGTGTAAATAAGATGGTGCAACTTCACTAAAGTTAATGGAAGTGTTACACCAGTGGTTATGTATTTTCTGCTCTGAAGTGTTTATGGTTTATGGTTTTTAAAATGACAGTAGCTTCTTCTGACTAGTATGAAGGGATTTCACTAAGCTTTGAACAGTTGATATGATTTATATTGGCTAGAATTTGCTTACAAGTATCAGGCTAAATATGGGTAAATTAGTGTCAGGTTGTTTGTCTTCTATAGCCTGCAATAATAGTATCTGTAATAGTTAATTTCTCAGACGCCCTTGTTTCTTTAGCCTATATTAACACTAACGAATTGTTAGTAGCTTGAAATATTAGTTTAGATTATCTAGAAATCCCAGGAACCAGATCATTGCTTATTTCTGCTGAGCTAAGCTTCTAAGGTATTCATTCATTTCTGTTATAGCATGATTAGATTTATGAGTTGTGACTTTTTTAGGCCACTCATTCTGTGCCTCATCAATTTGGCTAGTAACTGTTTTGATCTGCTGGCATAAAAAAAGTTGTCAGGCCATTGGATAGCCACATCCCTTGGCTGTGGATAACTACTGGCGAGTAACGTCACAACAGGAGGCAAGGACTGCAGCAGTGACTAATCTTGTTAATTAAAGTAATGTCAGTACCCTTTGATCAGCTTCTTCTGTAATTACATCACATGCAACCTTGCCTTGGGGAGTGTAGTTTATTGAGAGAGAGAGAGAGGATATTTCAATGGAGATTAAACGTGAAAGGCATGTTCATAAGAAATGGTTCAAAGAAAGGAAAATGGTTCATATAAAAGAATCACTATTGACTTTATAAATATAACACAAAGGTAAAACATAACTAGGTTTCTATTTTACTTTTTGTTTTGTATAATGGTAATGAAAATATAGTAAAAGCAAATCAGAGACCTATATCCGTATATTCAAATGGTAATCTGTTTAATTGCAAATAATTTCTAGTCTTTTTTGTAACGCATTCTATTGAACCTTGTTTTTTACATACATACAAACTACAATGTCCATTGTTCAGAGCTAGGAGGGGATTTCTGAAATGAAGAGCTTACTGATTAAAGAATAGTGGCATCTTTAAGAAGAAACTATGGCTATGTCTACACTACCGCGGTAAGTCGACCTACACTACGCAACTCCAGCTACATGAATAATGTAGCTGGAGTCGACGTACCTTAGGTCGAGTTACCATGGGGTCTACACCGCGGGGGGTTGTCGAGAGAAACTCTCCCGTTGACTTACCTTACCCTTCTCGTCAGGGGTAGAGTACAGGGATCGAGTGGAGAGCGATCTGCAGTCGATTTGGTGGGTCTTTACTGGACCTGCTAAATCGACTGCTGGTGGATCGATCTCAGAGCGTCGGTCCTGGCTGTAGTGTAGACCTGCCCTGAGTGTTGGGACTCTCACTCCATCTGTTTGCTTGGGGTCAGGCAACTTTAGTGTGGAATTAATACTAGAATACTGCAGCCAGTTCTGTTGTCAGCATTTAAAAAGGATGTTGGAAAATTGGAGATGGTGTGGAAAAGTGCCATAAGATTATTGGAGGGCTAGAGAAAATGCCATACAGTGAGAGACTTAGGGTATGTCTACGCTAGCAGAGTTACATCGCCAGCAGTTACAGCACCACTCAGAGAGTGCTGAAGGGAAACCGCTATTGTGTGTTGACACTGTCAGCTGCCTGCGCAATAGCGTGTTCGCACTTGCGGCGATATTTGGAGCAGTGCACTCTGGGCAGCTATCCCACAGAGCATCTCTTCCTCTTCTGCCGCTAAGAGTTGTGGGAAGGCAGAGGGGGCCGTGGGGCATCCTGGCTCCTGTCCCAATGCCCCATGATGCATTGCTTCGCATCCCAGCAATTCCTGTGCTTCCGTCTGCATTTGGCGCCATCTTTCAATGGTTTGTGTACTGTGTGCTCTGCCTCTTCAATCTGCAGGAATAGATCCTGCACTGTTGACCAATATTCTGCTCACTCTCACTAACATGTCATGAGTGGCAGTGGAGTTATTCCTTTAACCACAAAGGCAAGAGGAGTTTGACGTTGATCTCGCGACGCGTAGTAGCTACAACACGAGATTGCTTGTGGCATTCACGGAGATGCTGACCACAGTGGATCGCCATTTTGGGGCTTGGGAAACAAGCACTGAGTGGTGGGATCACATCGTCATGCACGTCTGGGATGACGAGCAGTGGCTGCAGAATTTTCAGATGAGGAAAGCCACATTCATGGGACTGCGTGGTGAGCTCGCTCCAGCACTGTGGCGCAAGGACACGAGAATGAGAGCTGCCCTGCCGTTGTAGAAGTGTATAGCGATTGCACTGTGGAAGATGGCTTTGCACAAATGGGCATCCCTAACTGTGGAGGGGCAATAGATGGCACACACATTCCAATTCTGTCACCAGACCACCTACCCACCGAGTACATTAATCTGAAGGGGTATTTTTCTATGTGAGGGTGTTATTAATGAACTTGGAGTTCTCATTTTCAAAATCATGTTTACCAGCTGCGGGTCAGCAATAGGTTTTCTTTATTGTTCTATAGAGAGACAAATTTATTATGGCTACTGTCATGCCATAATTTTGAAGTTGTTGACTTGTTAAGGATCATGATTAGTTCTATGGAAAACCACACAGAATATCAGGTGCTTGTGGATCACTGTGGGCATTTCATGACCATTAACGCAAGCTGGTCCGGAAAGGTGCATGATGCATGCATCTTTTGGAACACTGGCCTATTCAGGAATCTGCAAGCAGGGACTTGCTTCCCAGCCCAGAAGATCACCGTAGGGGAAGTCGAATTGCCCATTGTGATCCTGGGAGACCCTGCCTACCCCTTAATGCAGTGGCTTATGAAGCCATACATGGGGCACCTTGACAGCAGCAAGGAGTGGTTCAACAACAGGCTGAGCAAGTGCAGAATGACTGTTGAGAGTGTGTTTGGCTGTTTAAAGGCCCGCTGGTGCTGCCTATATGGGAGGCTGGACTTGGCTGATGACACTATTCCTATGATTATAGCCACGTGCTGTACATTGCATAATATTTGTGAAGGGAAGAGTGAAAACTTCGCTCAAGGCTGGACTGCTGTGGCTCAGCACCTGGAGGCTGCATTTGAACAGCCAGAGACCAGGGCTATTAGAGGAGCGCAGTGCAGGGCCGTAACGATCAGGGATGCGTTCAGGCAGCAATTTGAAGCGGAAATCCACTGATATTTGTTGCTATGCTCGGAGTGCAGTGCTTGTATTGCTAGGAGGTGATTGTGATTGGTGCAGACTATGCACTATGAAGGTTTAAGAAAATTGCCTGTTGCTTTGCAGGGCTCTATTTGCTTTCAATTAATGGAATAAAGATCACTTTCAAACCAAAACAATTATTTTACTAAAAATCAACAACCGGAGGAGAGAGACAAACAAAAAAACACATCAGCACTGTGGGGGATGGGGGAAGGGAGGGTCCAGGAGAAGGTGGGGTCCGTGGATGGTTAAAGATTTGTGTATGTCCAGGTATCCTATGCAACCTCGTCCTTGGGAGTACAGTGCAGTGGGTACTGAACTTCAGCAGGGTTAAACTGCAGAGGGACTGGTGTTGAGTGCAGTGGGTACTGGGAGTCCGCAGGGTTTGCAGTGCTAGTAGCATACCTGGAGTGTGTCTGCTTGGTGCTTCATAACTTTAAAGAGCTGCTCTGTGGCTTCGTTCTGGCACATCGCGTTCTCCTTTCGGTCCCTCTTCTTGCTGTCTTGCCACTCCTTCAGTTCTTGTTTTTCGGCTGCGGAGTGCATCATGACATCATGCAGAAAGTCCTCTTTAGTTCTGTGACGAACTGGGACTGTTCTTACTGTGGTCTTTGAATGCTGAGTGGGGAGTGTGGCTAGGATGGTCTGCGTTGGGGGATGGGAGACTGGCCGAGGGAAGCTACCTGAGCATGTAACATGAGAACCCAGGAAGGGGTTAGAGGCCAGGTGACACCTTTGCCCGGGAAACTGAACAAAGGCTGTGGGAGGGGTCGCTGAAGGAAGAGTTTCGGGAGCTGGCTGGTGATATGGCTGGGAGTCAGACGGGGCTCTGACCTCCAAGGGGGCTGGGGCGCCTTGGGACCCCAACATGGACCTAACTGAGGGGGGTCCTGTTGTCTGTGCCTGCAAGACCTGTCTTGGACTGTGTTCCTGTCGTCTAAATAAACCTGCTGCTTTACTGGCTGGCTGAGAGTCTTGGTGAATCGCAGGAAGTCGGGGGTGCAGGGCCTTGTGTCCCCTCACACTCCATGACAAGTTCTTTGTGGCCACTTTCTAATTCTGCGCAGCCGTTCATCCAGCGATAACAAAGAGGGAGGCTGGGCTCCCACGGTCATATCTGTGAAGCCAAAATGCAACATTTTACAGGAGCAATATTGTTTGCAACACACAAACCACTGATTCAGTGGTTTAAAACACAAGCAGTATTCACATACCTGTCACTAACTGGCTGACCCCAGGCAAGCACACATGAGCCAAAAGACCCCCAAAATGGTGAGTAACTGCAGGGGCAGGGGAAATCAGTGTTTCAGGACCGTACTGTACACTGGGCCTGAGGCTCTTGGGGAGAGTCAGCTCTATAGGTGAGGCCTTCTAATCATTACTGTCCACACATTTTCCACAGGCTGTGTTCGTTATGGAAGATATCTCACTGCTGAGGGTAAGCAGGGAATCAAGGGAGGGTCTTCTCCAAGACTATGGCTTCCGCCCTGGCCCTTATGCGGTTCATCTGTGTGCACCAATGGTCCCCTCGCCCCAGTGACGGCAGAGTGATACAGGAAAGTTAACCTTAATGGGACAAGAAACAAAGCAGCTCTGCCAAAGAACCTGTGGCAGCGGATTGCCCAGTATCTCCATGAGAGTTTCATGGAGATCGCTGAGGTAGATTCCTGTGAAGTGAGGGAGAGAATCAACACCCTGTTCAGCGATTCCCAAATTCAAAGCCACTTACCAGGGGCCTCCTCTTCTGTTTGTGCTTCGCCAAGCTCCGACAGCTGTGACTAGCTAGCCTCCTCCAGGGTAGAGAAGAGCTCCTGGATGCATGCATCTCTGACCTCCAAGTCGTCCTCTGCCTTTAGGTCCCCCTCCCCCTCCACATCCTGGTCGAAGATTTCCTTTTCCTGGCTCGGTCCACTCTCGACTGGTACGCGAGCCACCAAAGTATCCACGGTGGCCTTCGCAGTGGAGGTGGGGTCGCCACTGAGTATCGCGTCCAGCTCTTTATAGAATCGTCAGCTCGTGGGCGCAGCGCCAGAGTGGTGGTTTGCCTCCTGCGCCTTGTGTTAGGCGTTCTGCAGCTCCTTTAGTTTGACCCTGCACTGCACTGTGTCCCAGTCATGCATCCTTTCTGTCATGCATCATGAAATCTGTCTGTAGGTATCATAATTCCTACAGCTGGAGCGCAGCTGTGACTGCACTGCTTCCTCTCCCCAAATGCTGATGAGGTCCAGCAGCTCGGCATTGCTCCAAGCGAGGGATCGCCTGGTGCATGGAGCAGGCATGGTCACCTGTAAAGATGCACTGAGACCACTGCATGCATCACCGAGCAAACGGAAAGGGGACTTGAAAAATTCCCAAGAAATTCAAGGGGTGGGGTTTACAGTTGGTCTACTGCCCTGCCCTCAGCTGAGTTCAAATCGATGACCAGAGAGGCGAGAACGGGCATTGTGGGACACCTCCCCGAGGCCAGTTGCAGCGCTGTAATCGACCAGGGTGTCTGCATTGGCACCGCGACACTGTAGCCCCGGCGCAGAAAGCTCTACGCCTCTCATCAGGGTGGTTTTTTTTTTACAGCGCTGCAACTGCGCAGTTTGTGTGCACTGAGTGGCCTGGCAGTGTGTACACTTCGGGAGTTACACCGCAGAAAGCTGCTTTACCGTGCAGAAACTTGCAAGTATAGACAACGCCTTAGAGGTAAATCTGTGTATTTTATCAAAAAGATAGATTAGATGAAATAATAACTATCAGAGACAGGCATAAAAAGAACCAATGGCTGGAAGCCCAAGTCAGATTTTTTTTTTTTTTTAAACAGTGAGGTTAATTAATCATTGTAACCAGCTACCAAGGGAAGTAGCCGATTATCTGTGTCTTGATGTCTTCAAATTAAGAATGGATGTCTTTCTAGAAGTTGTACTTTAGTCAGACACAATTTATTGGGCTCAATACAGGATAAGTAGGTGAAATTTAATGGCCTGTCATATACTGGAGGTCAGACTAGATGAACAAATGATCCCTTCTGGCTGTAAACTCTATGGCCTGGTCTACACTAGGAGTTTATGTCGAATTTAGCGCCGTTACATCGAATTAATCCTGCACCCGTCCACACCACGAAGCTATTTAGTTCGACATAGAGGTCTCTTAAATTCGACTTCTGTACTCCTCCCCAACGAGGGGAGTAGCGCTAAATTCGACATGGGCATGTCGAATTAGGCTAGGTGTGGATGGAAATCGACGCTAATAGCTCCGGGAGCTATCCCACAGAGCACCACTCTGTTGACGCTCTGGACAGCAGTCCGAGCTCGGATGCTCTGACCAGCCACACAGGAAAAGCCCCGGGAAAATTTGAATTCCTTTTCCTGTCTGGGCAGTTTGAATCTCATTTCCTGTTTGGACATCGTGGCGAGCTCAGCAGCACTGGCAACGATGCAGAGCTCTCCAGCAGAGATGGCCGTGCAATCTCAGAATAGAAAGAGGGCCCCAGCATGGACTGATCGGGAAGTCTTGGATCTGATCGCTGTGTGGGGCGATGAGTCCGTGCTTTCCGAGCTGCGCTCCAAAAGACGGAATGCAAAGATCTATGAGAAGATCTCTAAAGCCATGGCAAAGAGAGGATACAGCCGGGATGCAACGCAGTGCCGCGTGAAAATCAAGGAGCTGAGACAAGGCTACCAGAAGACCAAAGAGGCAAACGGACGCTCCGGATCCCAGCCCCACACATCCCGTTTCTACGAGGCACTGCATTCCATCCTAGGTGCGGCCGCCACCACTACCCCACCACTGACCGTGGACTCTGAGGATGGGATATTGTCGACGGCCGGTTCCTCGGACATGTTAGCGGACGGGGAAGATGAGGAAGAAGATGAGGAGGACGAGGCAGTCGACAGCGCTTACAACGCTGATTTCCCCGACAGCCAGGATCTCTTCATCACCCTCACAGAGATCCCCTACCAACCGTCCCCAGCCGTTAACCCGGACACAGAATCAGGGGAAGGATCAGCCAGTAAGTGTTTTAAACATGTAAACATTTATTTTTAACAGAACAGGAATATTAACAATGGGTTTTTCATGATTACTTTGCCCTAGGCGCTTAACTGTTCATTCCCTGGCTATGCAACTACTGAAAAAAATCTAACAATGTCCGGTTTAGCATGATTGTTCTGCCCAAGCCACTCTACCGTTTAGTCCCTGCCAGTGCAGCTACAGTAAAATCCGGTCTATATGTCCGGGGATAGAGCTGAAATCCTCCAGGGACATCTCCACGAAGCTCTCCTGGAGGTAATTGGAAAGCCTTTGCATCAGGTTCCTGGGGAGAGCGGCCTTATTGGGTCCTCCGTAGTAGGAAACATTTCCGCGGCAGGAGAGAAGCAAGTACTCCGGGATCATTGCCCTGAAGAGCATGGCGGCATACGGCCCTGGTCTTTGCAGGCTTTCCCGAAGCATCATTTCTTTTTCCGTCTCTGAAATCCTCATCAGAGTGATGTCGCTCATGATGACCTGCTTTGAATTAGGTAGGGGAATGTTAGTATTGGGACTGCTTGCCTGTTCCTTTACAGAAATGTAACCGGCGGTTTACAGCCACGCGGTGGAGGCGGGAGAGGGGCAGCATACAGGGATCTTTCCCTGGGACAGCCGCGAGGGGGTGGGACAGGGGCAGAGTTCATGCTTGCCGGATTGCTGGCAGCAGGGACTGGCATTGCTTTCAATGTGAAAGGAGGCCAGTGCAACTATTAAAGTTTTAAGCAGCCACAAGTCTACGGCTTACCATGTCAGCCTGCTACACAAATTCTGGTGTCCTGCCCCGCTTCTCTGATCTGCACTGCAAGACCCCAGGCACTGAATGCGAAGGCCGAAAATTCGACCTTGTCCTGAGTGCGCATGTGATAGGTGCTGTGCATGGTCTTGTTCACAGAGAAAGACTATGTTCTTTGTTCACAACGAAATTTATCTTTCTGAGGAATTCACTCCCTTTTTCCCATTCCCACAGCTGCGACTGTCTCCCAACCAAGCCTGGCATCACACTCCCAGAGGCTAGCGCAGATTAGGCGTAGGAAGAAGAGGACACGGGAGGACATGTTCTCGGAACTTATGGGCTGCTCCCGAGTCCAGGCAGCCCAGCAGACACAGTGGAGGGAGAACTTGTTCCAAATGCACCGATCACACATGGAACGGGAGGAGAGGTGGCGGCAGGAAGACCGGCAGGCGACTCAAACGCTGCTTGGACTAATGAGGGAGCGAACGGACACGCTCCGGCGCCTTGTGGATGTTCTGCAGGACCGGAGGCAGGAGGACAGAGCCCCGCTGCAGTCTATCTGTAACCGCCCTCCCCCGCCACCAAGTCCCATACCCCCCTCACCCAAAGTCCAAAGAAGGAGGGGTGGCAGAGTCCGTGAAAACTCTCACTCCACCCCTGCAGACTGCTCTAGTACTAGAAGGCTCTCATTCCCCAAAATTTGAAAAGTCCTTTCCTTCCCGCCTCACCCAAGCCCCCGTCCAAGTTTCACCCCCCAGTTTCATGTGTAGTTGCTAATAAAAAATACGTTTCTGTTCATTACTGTTTCCATCATGTTCTTTTAGAGGAGAGTCTGTCTGAAGGGGGGGAAGGGGGTTGGTAATTGGACAGGACAGTCACCTTTACCAGGGTACAGAGGCGGGGGCAGGTTCAGCAGCAGGGCACACACACATTGCAGTCACTAGTTACCCTGGTCAGTCTTGGAGGTGGTTTTAGTGTTCTGTGGGGGGTGCTCTGTGACTTTGTGGCGGGGGAGGGCAGTTACAGATCTTATGCAGCGGTCCTTATCCTGGATCACAGAGCCACGCAGCAGGGGATCTGTAACCGTCCTCTCCCTGCCACAAAGTCATATAGCCCCCCCACACACAGAGTCCCGAACAGGAGGGGTGGCAGGCTCCGTTGAAACCACCAGTCCACCACTGCGGAGCCTGTCATTCCTGGAGTTTAGAAGCGTCATTTGCATCACTACACTACACCCGCTCCCCACCACAGTCTGCGTCCCAGGTTCAACACTTTCCCACGAAAACAGTAATAAAGAAAACGGTGTTCATTAACAAAATTCAAGTGATTTTATTTTTAAACGTGTGTTGGAAGGGGGGGAATGGGGTATGTAACTGGAGAGGATACTGAACATGTAGTGGGTAAAGAAACGGGGGCAGGTTCAGCTTCTCTGTACACAAACTGAAAAGTCACAGGTTATCCTGCTCACTCAGGAACCTAGCTTTCAAAGCCTCCCGGATGCACAGCGCGTCCCGCTGGGCTCTTCTAATCGCACGGCTGTCTGGCTGGGCGTAATCAGCAGCCAGGCTATTTGCCTCAACCTCCCACCCCGCCATAAAGGTCTCCCCCTTGCTCTCACAGAGATTGTGGAGCACACAGCAAGCTGCAATAACAATGGGGATATTGGTTTAGCTGAGATCACAGCGAGTCAGTAAGCTTCTCCATCTCCCCTTGAGACGGCCAAAAGCACACTCCACCACCATTCTGCACTTGCTCAGCCGGTAGTTGAAGAGTTCTTTTTCAGTGTCCAGGGTGCCAGTATAGGGCTTCATGAGCCAGGGCATTAGCGGGTAGGCTGGGTTCCCGAGGATGACTATAGGCATCTCCACATCCCCAAGAGTTATTTTGTGGTCCGGGAAGTAAATACCTTCCTGCAGCCGTCTAAACAGACCTGAGTTCCTGAAAACACGAGCGTCGTGAACCTTGCCCGGCCATCCGACGTTGATGTTTGTAAAACGTCCCCTATGGTCCACCAGTGCTTGCAGCACCATTGAAAAGTAGCCCTTTCGGTTGATGTACTGGCTGGCCTGGTGGTCCGGTCCCAGGATAGGGATGTGAGTTCCATCTATAGCCCCACCGCAGTTTGGGAATCCCATCGCGGCGAAGCCATCTATGATGACCTGCGCGTTTCCCAGGGTCACTACCTTTGAGAGCAGTACCTCAACGATTGCGTTGGCTACTTGCATCACAACAACCCCCACGGTAGATTTGCCCACGCCAAAGTGGTTCGCGACTGTCCAGTAGCTGTCTGGCGTTGCAAGCTTCCAGAGGGCTATGGCTACTCGCTTCTGGACTGTCAGGGCTGCTCGCATCCGGGTGTCATTGCGCTTCAGGGCAGGGGACAGCAACTCACAAAGTTTCAGGAAAGTCCCCTTCCGCATGCGAAAGTTTCGCAGCCACTGGGATTCATCCCAGACCTGCAGCACTATGCGGTCCCACCAGTCCGTGCTTGTTTCCCGGGCCCAGAATCGCCGTTCCACAACATCCACGTGACCCATTGCCACCGTGATGTCCTCGGCGCTGGGTCCCGTGCTTTCTGACAGGTCTGTGCTACTCTCAGACTTCAGGTCCTCACCGCGGTGCCGTAGCCTCCTCGCCTGATTTCTCTGCATCTGCCTCTGGGAAAGGTGGATGATAAGCTGCGAGGTGTTGACAACGGCCACAACTGCAGCGATGGTCGCAGCGGGCTCCATGCTCGCAGTGCTGTGCCGTCCGCGCTGTCACTGACCAGAAAAGTGCGCGAATTGATTTCCCGCTGGCGCTTTCAGGGAGGGAGGGCGGTAGTGACAGACGGATGACGACAGTTACCCAAAAGCACCCTCGACACATTTTTTTACCCAGAAGGCATTGGCGGCTCGACCCAGAATTCCAATGGGCAGCGGGGACTGCGGGAACTGTGGGATAGCTGCCCACAGTGCACCGCTTCCAATGTCGACGCTTTCCCCGTTAGTGTGGACTCACAAAGTCAAATTACTGTCCTTAGTGTGGACACACACGTTCGACTTTGCAATATCGATTCCACATATTCGATTTAAGTAAAATCGAACTACTCTCGTAGTGTAGACATACCCTATGAATCTATGCAAAATTGGTCTTTCTGACAACCTATGTGTGGAACCTGAAAGATTACATTAGTTTGCCTTCTCTGTCCCAATCCTTTTGACTGATAGATTGCCTTCCCCCCCCCCCTAAAATTTCCTATGGTTATTACCCTGGATGACTCATCATTGAAGTCCCTAAGAAATTCAGAAAAGGCTGTTATTTCATTTTGCCTCCAGGAGATACATATGGCTACAATAATGGAAGATTGAGACCCAGGATTAATGGACAGAGGCTTTTGCAATATGGGGAGGGATAATTCTTTCGTCAGCTGTTGAATAAAGTAGGTCTATGTCAGGTTTCCCTCCCCATTCTGAACTCTAGGGTACAGATGTGGGGACCCGCATGAAAGACCCCCAAAGCTTAACTCTACCAGCTTAGGTTAAAAACTTCCCCAAGGCACAAATTCTTCCTTGTCCTTGGAATGGTATCGCTGCCACCACCAAGTGAGTTAGACAAAGATTTAGGAAAAGGACCACTTGGAGTTCCTTTTTACACAAAATATCGCCCCAAGACCCTTCACCCCCTTTCCTGGGGAGGCTTGAGAGCAAACAAGGTGAGCACAGACCAGCCCCTTGGGTTTTTAGATGGGGTTTTTAAAAACCAATCAGGTTCTTAAAAGCAGAACTTTATTATAAAGAAAAAGTAAAAGTAGCACCTTGGTAAAATCAGGATGGAAGGTAATTTTACAGGGTAATCAGATTCAAAACACAGAGGATTCCCCTCTAGGCAAAACTTTAAAGTTACAAAAACAAAACAAAACAGGAATAAACCTCCCTCTTAGCCTAGGGAAAATTCACAAGCTAAAACAAAAGATAATCTAACACATTTCCTTCCTATTTGTAATCTTAGATGCTTAGTTCAGGTAGACTTTAGGAGATGTATTCTCCCTGCCCTGGTTCCTCGCTGTCCCGGAGAGAACACACAAAGAGAACACAAAACAAAAACCTTCCCCCACAGATTTGAAAGTATCTTCTCCCCTTATTGGTCCTTTTGGTCAGGTGCCAACCAGGTTATATGAGCTTCTTAATCCTTTACAGATAAAGGAGGGATTTTATGCTACCCTTAGCTGTATGTTTGACAGCTTAAAAGCAAAAAAAAAAAAAAAAAAAAAATCCTTTTGAGGACAACTGTAAGAAGGAATATTGGCACATACTCTCGAATATAGGCCTCTTAATAATACCAGAAAAGAGATTCCTCTGTTGGAGGATGATGGAAGAGATTAAAGAGGTGGCAGGGCCTACACTAGATGTCACATCAAGCCATCACTGTCACATGTTCCAGGTTTTTTTTTTTTTTGGTAATATTTCCCCCTCCTCTCTTCCAGTGCCCTTTACTCTTTCTTCCCTTTGTCCTGGCATGGGATCCACTTCCAATATGGCATACAGGATTGATGCAGAGAAGAGAACCTGCTCATGCTCCAAATGCATAATTTCCTGGCAGAGTACACAGAAGTGTGATAGTACCAGTTCTCTCTAGATGTGAGAAGCTGAGAGCAGCCAAGAGTCCCACATAGCTTCTCACAAAGACAGATCACACAGCTGGGTGTGCTGATTCTCCTGCACAGGCAGTAGCCCCCACCATATCTGCTCTTTAAAAGACCCACAGAAGGATATGAAATTTGAGGTAGGAGTCTTTTTGTATCTGACTTGTGAACTCCCTCAAAAACTCATTTTCTCAAATAACTTAATCTTTGGTTCCTGGGGCATACACAGGAATTGTATATACAGCTCTTCACCAAAGTATTTCCCTAGGCAGAATTTGCAGGATCCCTTAACTGGCATTTGTTGCACAGTAATTGGCCTTAATGACATCCAAAGTCAATCTGAGCTCATCTAGTTTGACAGCACCCATTGTTCCAATTTAAGAATTTCATTATCTCAGTACTTTGAGTTGATATGAAGTAGTTAACCCCTTATTCTTTCCACTTTAAATATGACTTATGAATATGTTTGTCATTTTGCCACAGTAGATCTTATTGTTCCTTAATTTATATGCGGTTCTACCTATTTAACAAACATGTCCAAGCTGAAATATTGGTAACAGAATGTTTGAATAGGGGAACCAAGATATGCCAAACCTTTCTCTAGTACAATTGAAATGTATAGATTTATAAATACATTGGAATTTTCTAGATCAGGGGTTCTCAAACTTCATTGCATCGCAACCCCCTTCTGATAACAAAAATCACTACATGACCCCAGAAGGGGGGGACCGAAGCCTGAGCCCCATGGCCCCAGGCAGGGGTGGGGAGGGCAAAGCCAAAGCCCAAAGACTTTAGCCCCAGGCAGGGGGCTTGTAACCTAGCCCTGCCGCCCAGGGTTGAAGCCCTTTGGCTTCGGGCCCTGGGCGGTAGGGCTCGGGCTTTGTCTTTGGCCCGGGGCCCCAGCAACTCTAAGCCAGCCCTGGTGACTCCATTAAAATGGGGTCTTGACCCACAGTTTGAGAACTGCTGTTCTAGTTTTTCCTTGCAAAAACATTGAGAATTGTAGGGATGGGCTGTCTTTTTATTTAATTTAATTAATTAATTTATTTATCTATTTTAATAATTTAAAATAATCTGTTTTTATTTTTTATTTTTCTTATTATTTTATTTTGTTTACCGGGACCTGGAAATCTCAATTGCTTTACTTGGAATCAGATAACCGGGTTTGTCACTCTCTTGTGTTGCCGTTTTTACAGAAGATAAGATATATTAATAACTCTATTATATGAAACAGAGGTACAATACTGTATTTGGAATCTAATTTATAGATTAAATCGTTCTAGAAATTTTCTTTATTGACTAGCTTAGTATTTTCTGAAATTTTTGTATCTTACATATTTCAAGTTGTGTTTTTATGCTGAATCGTATTTGTAAGATGTACTTTTAGAACAGTATTGGTACTGACTCTGAGTCAAAAAATTCAAGCTTTTATAGTAAAAGCAAGGCACTTAATCTTTGTAGCTTATCAAAGAAGTTGTTAAAGGATGCCTTGATCAGTCCCTGTAGGGAACAGAAATTTCAAAATAGAAAGCTCTTCAATCTAGCAGAGAAAGGTATAACAAGATCCATTGGTTGGAAGCTGAAGCTAGTGAAATTCGGACTAGAAATAAGGTGCAAATTTTTAACAGTGAAGGTATTTACCCATTGGAACAACTTACCAAGGGTTGTGGTGGATTCTCTGTCACTGAAAATTTTTAATTTTTCTAAAAGCTATGCTTTGGTTCAGACACAAATTATTTCAGGGAAGCAGGAAATCAGACTAGATGAACACAATTGTTCTTTCTGGATTTACAATCTATGAAGCCCATTTGCCTCAATTGTGTGAATTTGGTATCAGTTATGAATGTTGAAGATATGCTTGCTGAATCTGCTTTTTTTGACCTTTTCATAATCAAATAGGTCATCACTGGGGATAATTTTGTGGGTATTTTTAAATAAATAGTGAAGAAACTAAGATTAAAGAGAACTTCATTTAGAGACTTGGAATGTGTTTTGAGTCCATAAGGTTATTTAGGTTTAAATATGTATACTTGAAAAGTAACTTTGTCTTGTGACTTTCTTGATAGAAGAACAGGTTAATTACACACTCTTATAGCTAAATTCTTCATTAGAATAGCAAAATAGGTTGTGTATTGAAGATCAGATGTGTTCTTTCTGCTAAAATTGTACAAGAAATTATTTTTATGTGAACTTTGAAGTCATATTGAAATCATTAATGTATGAAATACTGAGGCTCCTCCAGACAGTTAAAGCAACTCATCAAGTTGATTTTAGGTGTTTTACAAAATATTCCTGAATAGTGTAAAATATGAAATATTTTGGATATTTTTTCTTCAGTTGAATTGAAGTCCGATACCATACAACCCTCTTATACATTGTGTAACCTGCTATTTCGTGATATCTTTGTAACAACTAACACATCTACAAAACTTGAATGCAGTAATCCAAATTCTGTGCTCAATTACACTGTCAAACCGCACTAAAGTTAGTGGGGCTGGCTGGCTTGCTTGCTTATTTATTTATGAATGAATGACCCTTCTGGCCACTGTTTGTTTTGGTTTTTGGAGATATTGGTTTAATGTTTGCAATGCAGGTTAAATAGCAACTTCAAAACAAATCATAGGAAGGGGGAGAGGCAGTAGGAGAAAAGCGTGTGATGGGAGGACAACCAAAAACTAAAACAAGGTGGGAAAAAAATTGAATAGAAAGAATAAAAAAAGAAAGGTTTATGAATATAGGTTAGGGGAGGAAAGGAGGTGAGGAGAGCTGGATTGGTGGGGGAGACCCAAAGAGTGGGGAAAAAGGGAAGAGTACAAAAGCAAGTTAAAGCTTTGTTTTAGTTAATGCTCATGACAGGTGTAGGTTTGACAACCTGAGACTGAATTCTTTAATTTATATAGAAAAGTTACAGCTTGGGCAGAAGCAGTGCAAACTGTGTCCCTGTTTTTGTCTCTGCATTGACCTGACATCTCTATAGTTAAGGGTTAAAAGAGAAGGTCACACTTGTTCACTGCAAAGAACTGAGAGGGAATGGAGGGCAGGATGCCTGCAGGGCTACCTCCAGCCCAGAAGGGTTACTCTGGGTTGGAACTCATCCACAGGTAGTGCCATTTAAAATGAACTCCATTGTACTGGTCTTCATGCCTGTAACTGAGGAAGAGGACACGAGATATATTTAGTCTGAAATAAAACATTTGTTGGATTACCTTCTTGGAAATTTTCCAGTCTTTCTGAGAGAAACTTGAAGGTTGGGGGTGGGGAAGTCACTTTTTTGGACCTCCTAGGAGAACTGTGTTGATGAACTAAACTCAACTTTTCATATGGTGAAGTGTATATCTTCCCTTACATTCCCTATACTTCTGTGTAGATTATAGAGGAGTGATAGGAGAGCTACAGACACATAAGTAGTTGTCAGAGTGGTAGCCATGTTAGTACTCCTCATAAGTAGTTGTGTTTCAGAGAAAATGAAGGGAGATCTTTGCACTTACTCTAAGAGAAGCCTACTAACTAATTTGTAAAATAGTTTAGCAAACTGATAGCTATTAGACTTCTGAGAAGGAGATCATTGTGAAAATTGATGTCTTCGGTAATGGCTGAAAGAGGTTATTGACATACTCCACTTCAAAATGCCTGTAGTGTAGATGATGCTTCAATGATAAAGGAGCTTTACCATCTCTCCCATGTTCCTTTTCCAATAGCAATGATATTAAGTCACTTGAACTACTTCACACTGCTGATTGGTGAGGAAATGGTAAAGAAGTGAACTGAACAGATGTTACCGAGATAGCAGCACTTATTAAGGGCTTGAATCTGCTGATACAAGGAGTCTTATTCTGCTTTGTTGTTGATGTAATGGAAGTGACTTCACTGGAAGCACAGTTGTGAGTGTAAAATTAGCATATGGGAGACTTAGTGTTCAGAACATTACACTGTTCCTTTTGCAAACTTTCTTGACAAAGTACAGTAATTATGAGAGCTGAGAGGAGAAAGGTAATTCACTTTGACAAAGAATTTTACTCTTTTGAAAATTTGCTACATACAAATTTAAAATGAAAACTAAAAATTTTGGAAGTCTCTCTCCCTCTCTGTAAAAGGAAATGGAGTCCTAGCTCTGGGGCTGTCCTGGAGCTCTGGACCCTGGGAGCCCAGACTGCTGAGGGACTGCGTGGGTGAGCTAACAGGAAACCTGACAGGTTTCAGAACCATTCAGTCATGGGAGTGTAATCCAAAGCAAATTTCCCTGCCTCTATTTGATTTGAATAAATTGCAAAATAAACTACACCAAGTAAACTAGAAAATGCTAAAATACTTAGAATTTTTCATTTTTTATAGCTTCTTTAATGGATACATTGTGAGTAAATTGTTGAACTGGCCTGAGTGGAATTATGAACCAGCTGTGCTAAAAAAGGCTAAATGATCTGCTGGCAATGCATATATAACTGAACCTGATGTGTCTGCAGAGTGATGACTGAAATAGATATTACTCTCTTGCATCAGTCTAGTGTGCATCATTCATTTCACATAGCAATTGTACTATGAAGTAAACATTTGTTTTCCTGGGTAGAATATTGCTTCAGCTGGTAACAAAACAAAGTAATCCCTGTCCATATAGAAACTGACAATTAGTGATCCACATTCTCAAATTTCTACAGCTATATGTAATTGCCACAAATTTTACATCTAAACACATGAATATTAGCAGAGCCTATCACTAATGATTATTAGGAAGCATTCCTGGGAAATGCCATGAACTTCTGTTGAATCTAAGCTTTTGTTAGAAAAACTGGAAGTTTCTAGCCTTTGCAACTGTGCAGCTCCCCAATAAAAATTAAACAAACAAAACCATTCAGAATGTGAACTCTGTGTAACCAATGCAATGCTGTCTTTCCCAAGTTTTCTTAGAACTCAAGTGTCTCTGCTGCTCATAGCTTTGCCAAAGTTATGAAGAATGACAATTCACTGAAATTGTTGTCTCTGCTTTTATGGGCAGTCTCATGGGCAAGGCTCCATGTTAAGCCTGACCTAAATCTTGACCCTGGTTTGTATGACTGTCTGGTGCAGCAGAATGGAAATACTTCTACAACTCTAAGTACCTTCAAAGATATGCTTGTTTTTTATTTAAATATTTACATCAATAGTACAGTCTTGTTGATTATCCACCTAATGAGATCCTGCCCCATCACAGCTGCTATTTTCCAAATTCCACCAAATTCCCATCCCTACACCAGCACAGATGCTGCCTCCCATAGAGAGCCCTCTGCAGGATTCTAGAGTTGGAAATGGTAGACACGGTGCTCTAGATATATTTGAACTTTCTTTTCTGCATGAGGCTGGGAAAATCTACCTGTGAATCCTGGAGCATGATGTGAGCTCTTTATACTGCAACTCCCTGACTTGATTTCAGTTGCAGAATCTAGTGGCAACTAAGACAAAGGAGGGACCACCATACAACATTCATCTAATGAAAGATATATTTTTAAAGTACTCTGCATAAATCTTCTAAGCTATTTTGTCTTATTAAATTTGTTATGTTACTCCACTAATGTGCTTCTAATACTTGAATAGAACAGCTGATTGTACATCTGACTGTTTGCTAGGGTTACCATCCGTCCGGGTTTCCCCGGACATGTCCGGCTTTTTCAGTGTTAAATGGCCGTCCGGGGGGAGATTTCTAATCAAGTAGAAATGTCCGGGATTTCCCCCTTCCCCTCCTGCGGAGTGCGGTGCGGCTGATTGGACGCCTGGCCTGATTGAAAGCCGCTCGCAGCCACTAGGGCCTCTAGCAGCCAGAGTCCCTCCCCCTCCCCCGCTCCCTCCTCCCCCACAGACTGTTTGATTCCACGTGGAGCCCGCAGCTCTCCCTCTGCCGGGTGAGCGGGGGTGCAGAGGCTGCAGGGGGGGTGTAGAGGCTGCAGGGGCAGGGCAGGCGGGGGGAGCAGAGGCTGCAGGGGTGGGGGGGTGCAGAGGCTGCAGGGGCAGGGCAGGCAGGGGGCGCAGAGGCTGCAGGGCGAGTGGGGAGCACGGGGCACAGAGGCTGCAGAGGCACGGGGGTGCAGAGGCTGCAGGGCGAGGAGGAGCAGGGCAGACGGGCATAGAGGCTGCAGGGGCAGGGCAGGCAGGGGGTGCAGAGGCTGCAGGGCGAGTGGGGAGCAGGGGGCACAGAGGCTGCAGGGGCGGGGGGGCGCAGAGGCTGCAGGGGCAGGGCAGGCAGGGGGCGCAGAGGCTGCAGGGCGAGTGGGGAGCAGGGGGCGCAGAGGCTGCAGGGGCAGGGCAGGCAGGCGGTGCAGAGGCTGCAGGGCGAGGAGGAGTAGGGCAGGCAGGGGGTGCAGAGGCTGCAGGGGCGGGGGGGTGCAGAGGCTGCAGGGTGAGGAGGAGCAGGGCAGGCAAGGGCATAGGGGCTGCGGGGCGAGTGGGGAGCAGGGAAGCACTTAGCAATCCCCAACCAAGATCAGAGCGAGAGGGAGGAGGGGGAATGCGGGGTGCTCAGAGGAGGGGGCAGAGTTGAGGCAGGGACTTTGGGGAAGGGGTTGGAATGGGGGCGGAGAAGGGACGGGGTTGGGGCGGGGGCGGGGAAGGGGCGGAGTTGGGGCAGGGCCGGGGGCAGGACCGGGGCCCCGTGGAGTGTCCTCTTTTTTAAATGTTTGAATATGGTAACCCTATGTTTGCTGACTTGAGGTGAAAGGAATTGTTGGACTCTGTCAAGTTCTTCTGGGACAAGTGTCCATGTGACACAAACTGCCAACTCTGTTACTAATCCGTATCCTTTGTTGGTAGTCTCAGTGGAGAAATCAAGGATTATATGACTCTGAAGAGTGAACTACCTTTTCCTCCTTCAAGGCAAGTATGAGGCATATTGATGAGGTTGTATGGAAAAACTTGCTTTGCCACTGTTCCTGCTGTTCCTCTTCTGCAGCTGAAGGGGAGATTTCAGTTTCCAGTGCTGTCACTCCATCCATTGTGCAAGGGCTCAACTCAACTCCATTCAAAGAGACTTGATTCTTTTGACAAACTGCACAACTCTTTCAAAAATGTAAAAAAGAAATCACTCTGGTATTGGTCAGAGAGAGATCTGATCCACCCAGGATATGGCTATATAGTGTGGTTTGGGTTTGATCTTCAGTCTGTTTGCCATAGTGTTCATTCCTGATCCAGTGGCAGGTTGCTACCTAGCACGATGCTATTTCTGCCATCTCTCTCTCCTATTTCCATCACTTTTTCCGTATTGGTATTTAACTAAAAGCCTCTTGTGATACTTGGTAATCTGATCAGATATCTTTTGGAGCATTGAAGTGGGAAGCATCTTTCTTTCTGTCACTTTGGTTGCACAATCATTCTTTTAGAGGGTTGGACTCTGCTTTTTGCCTCCTAATTTCCACCACTAGTGTATGGTCAAACTCCCTATTTGGTGAGTTTGTCTTAGTTTTCCATATTTAACACTTGTATGGGACCAAAAATCACCCAGCTATTTCTATATTGAGATCTTGGAGATCTCTAGTATGTTAGAATTGGGAAAAGACACATGGGATACATTTAAAACTGACTTTATTGTAACTAGTGAACTATAAAACTGTGAACAAATTAAAACTTTCCTGGATTCAGAAGCACGCTGCACAATACTTGTGTTGGGATCTAAGGGCATGCCTACATTAGTCAGCTTACACAGGCTACCCACAGATGTTTTATTGGTGTTTAGACACCTGCTAACTGACCCCTTGATCAAAAACGTTTTAAAAAAAAAAATGCTACACACTATACAGGTGTTGGGATCTAAGTGACCTATGAAAATAGATAGCAATAGCAACAATATAAACACAATAAAGTGGCAGTAAATAGCTTACTACTTTGAAGAAATGGCGCAAATAGGTGATTTTTTAATATATAAAGTTTTTATACTTTGCACATTTTTTCTGTGTTTTTGTCTTGTTCTGTGGAACAGATGTAATATCTTCCCCATTTCTTAGGCTCTGGATCAGTACCCAGCACACTAGATGCTTCTTCTTTAGAAACCTGAGGCAAGGCTTCATTGTTCCTTTTCGGCACCATTTCTGTACCCAGGTCCCTGAGAAACATCCATCTCTTACTCAAAGATTTATTATTCCACATGCGAGTCAACAAAATCCAAACAATATGTGCTGTCAGACATGCAATGTGCATGTGCAGTGCAACAGGGAGTGTTTGCCCCAGCAACAGAATCTGTGAAGTGTGAACTTGCCAGAAAATCTATCTGATAATTGTGGCTTTCCCCAGAAACTCTTCCTAGCAAGCATAGGCTTCCCAGAAAATCACTGACATTGCTATCTACAAAGAAACTCAATTTGCTGGACAGTTATGATACATGAGGCAAATGTTATCTGCTATATCTCAGATCCCCAGGTCCATTTTGGTGTATTTTTTTGAAATACAAAAAACATTGACACTGATGATGATATAAACAATGCTGAAAAATTCATATAACCATATCATAACTTCTGCTTCAAAATAAAAACACTCTGATGCTAGAACACCTGCATAATTAATTGGGGGGGGTCCTAACTGATCCCATTACATTTTGTGTGACTTTTTTCACTAAACTGAAACCACAATGGATATGCAGATAAAACCAGTGCCAATAGGTTATCCTCACTGTAGTTTGAGAACACTTAAAGAAAGAAGAAGCAGTGGTTTGCGTCTCATGTTTTATTTTAATTTTTGTATGTGTTAGAGTCCAAGAGACCTCCAAAAACCTTGGAAGTGTAGTATTATCACTTTCCTCATTGACTAACATTAATGGATCTAACTGATCCCATTAGCTTTTTTAGTGACTACTTTGCTACTCAAAAACCAGAATAGGTAGGTAGGATGATAAAAACCAATGTGGAAAGATTAACTTAATCCAAGTTTTAGAATACTTAATGTGTGAAGCGGCAGAGGTTTGTCATGTAAATAAAAAAATTTCATTGTTGTGAATGTTGGGGTCAGATAGGCCCCATAATATTAGGAGGGTTAACTGTAATGAGAGAGTTTGCTGATGTGATTGTTCAGTACAAAGATCTGTTGTAGTCTAGCTTGTTGCTGTGTTTTTGTGGGTTTTTTTATCTGTTCTTTGCTGGGACTTGCATAGTAGTGTTGTAGGTGCACTGTGTGCTTCCACAAATACAGTTTGAAAGTTTTTGTTTTCTGAATGTATGTTTGGGAAATAATTCTAATCATAGTGTGGGAGATGGTATGTGGCATATATAGAGCAAAAAGGTAGATATACTGCAGGTGTGAAGAGGTCTCTGAATATTCTGACCCACAGATTGGCTAAGCTTTCATTACAGGAGTGATGTATTTTGCTACTTCTACTTGGAGTCGTACTAGGCGATCACAACTGTCTTCCACTTTTTGTTTCTTTAGACTGTGTACTTGCAGTTCCTTGTAGCCATAAGGGCAGTATTTATGAGCATATTTGCCTGCTCAGGTGTTTAAAAAATACAGTGTGTCATGGTATTAGATCTCCTGAATGAAGTTTGGTGTTTATTTTCAGACATTGAGCATAAGCGTTGTATGTCCCAGATACTTGAAGTAGAAGAGGTCATTGTCACAATGTTATAGACTGTGCTATGGCTGGAGTTCTGAAGAGTGTCCAGGATATGGATTTGGGAATTGGTTACATATTATATTAAATGTCTTATTTCTGCCTATCTGAATCACAGTGCCTTAATTTCCTTTTTCATTTTACAATGATTAAAATGTAACTAGATTTAACGAGAGTTTGAGACATCCAGTGCCATCTGCATTGTAGGTTATAAGCAAAATAAATGTAAATGGAAAACTAGCCCTAAATATTTAGATTGAACATCTTTAGATTGACACTTGAGATAACCAATACTAAAAATGCTTCAGCTTCCACTATGTTAATTATAAAACTAGTCGTGCAAGAAATTTCACATACAAAGCAAATTTGACTTTTCAGTCTTTTACAAACACCCAAAAGGAAGCATTGTTACTTTTTTCTTCGTACAACTTTCACTTGAAGCAAAAAGTAAATTTTTTTCTGAGTAAACTCCTTTCATTACACTACAGCTAACAGCACAGGCCTCTGCAACCAAAGATTTATTATATCTCTTGCAAGAATGGGGATTCGACTGGGAAAATTACAGAGAAATGAAATTGTCAATACACTGTTTAAAAAAAAAAAAGTTGATTGTGGCTAATGTCGCTTAATTTTATTTATATTTAATTTTTTTTGTAATATTCAAAGTCAGATGATAAATATTTTTTATTAGCCTAGTGAACTGTAATTTCTCTTTTGGACCTTGGTTGAAGACTAGAATATTAGATATCAAAGAAGCTAAAGCATGGAATATCAAATAAGTGCCTGCATTTTTCAAAAAGGACAGTAGATGGTAGTGTAACATCTAGTTATAGTACTGTAGTTTCCTTATTTAGCATTTTGACATTTTAATGTCCTTCAACATGATGGTTCATACAGCTCTATACAATCCTGTAAAACTACTACTTCACCATTTTATACAGTATTAGCGCTTTAAAAAACGCTACATACTTTAAACATAATGGACAAAAGTCCTTTCTTCTGCCATTTTAAAAACAATTTGTTTCCTTTTTTGCTGATTATAACGGTGTATGTTGAATAAAATAATTTGCAGAACAGACAAAATTTACAATGACTAGGTGAATTTTAAATCCCATAATCTCTCATAAAATAAAGATAATATTTTAGTCTTTTGTTGGACTATATAAAATGTCTCTGGAAGAGCTGTGCATAACCGAGAGCTCAGTGAATTAAGGTGTCTATTTAATTTTTAAATGTTTTCCTATTTGTTGTTCCACCATGTCTAGCTTTATGTCAGATATAATTTTGATTGCTTACATGCTGAGATAGGCAAGGAGAGGCTGCCTAGAAGGACAGTTTTCCCTTCTTATTTAACAACACCTTACCATAAACTTAGTAAATTTTAGTCATTTAGAAAGTATCTATATTTATTCTTCTGATAAAATGTGCATTAGAATAAGCAAAATTCCATAGCAGAAAAAGCTACTTCTCCCAGGTAACGTCTATCAAAATGTTAACTTCCCTCTTCAAATGTAGCTTAAAATGAATGTGTTGTATAGAATTTTAATGATAAGCTTGTGGTTTAATAGATGGGATGCAGCGTGGCCTGGCTGATAGACCATACAACTGGGAGTCAGGGAGCTTCATTCTGCCACTGGACTTTGAAAGCCACTTTGGTCCTGATCCTGCTCTCACTGAAGTCAGTGGCATAGCTTCCATTGACTTCACTTATGTAAATGAGCCTTTAATCTTTGACTTGTTTTCCTCGTTTTTTTATTTAGGAAAAAATATTAAGATAACAATAATAGAATTATATAACCTTAGAAATATAGGGCTGGCAGGGACCTTGAGAATTCAAAAGTCCAGTTCCTTGTGCTGACACATGATCAAGTAAACGTAGGCCATCCCTGATAGGTGTTTGTCCAATCTGTTCCTAAAAACCTCTGATGATGGGGATTCTGCATCCTCCCTTGGAAGCCTATTCCAGAGCTGAAGTCACCTTATAGTTAGAAAGTTTTTCCTAATATCAAACCTAAATCTCCTTTGCGACAGATAAAGCCCATTACTTCTTGTCCTGCCTTCAGTGGGCACAGAGAACAATTGATCAGTCCTCCTTATGACAGCCCTTGACTTATGGGAAGATTGTTATCAGGTCCCCTCTGTCTTCTCAAGATTAAACATGCCCAGTTATTTAACTTTTCCTCAGGGGTCAGGTTTCACTGCACTACAGCCAAAATGCTTCTGAAATAAATGTAGTCAAACTTTACTAATTCTGGGTCACTGAGAACGAAAATGATGCTTAAAATTGTTGATTGGCTCTAGTTTTCAAGATATGCTATTGGGTCAGTATACACGACCCTTGACTTGGGAATGGCAGAGGATAAGTGAGTTATAAAGGGAAGGGATCTCAATTTAAACCAGAAATGACTAAAATACATCTTTGACTGGATCTATGAACAAATCTATGACTGGGTTTGGACAGTACTTGCTTTTTAGGCAAAACAATGAATGATGCAATATCATACATGATATGAATCGCATCATGTTATTCCTAGAAGTCATGGATGATGCAATCATAATGAAGCTTACATCACTGTGCTGAATAAATTACCCTATATCAGCTCTAGAAATCATACAGTGTCGTGCTCTCTTATTTGTCAGTGTTTGATTTTGCAAAGGGACACATTTCTGTTTAGCCAAAGTGAGCAGCGATGCCTCGTACTTGTGTGAACAGTGCAGATAACTTCTGCTATGTTTGTGATGAAGTGACTTTTGCATCACAAAAGCGCAGTATAACCACTATAGTTAAGAAAGCCTATAACCTTTCTTTTGGCTGCAAAATTGGAGATCAGGACAAGAGGTGGGCCCCACACCTATGCTGCAACACTTGTGCAACAAATCTTTGCCAGTGGTTGAACAGGAAAAGGAAATCTATGCCTTTTGCAGTGCCAATGATTTGGAGAGAGCCAACAGATCATACCAGCAATTGTTACTTCTGCATGGTGCCTCCAGTTGGGAAAGGTGTGTCAAAGAAGAAAAAGTGGACTGCGCATTATCCAAACATTCCATCAGCTATATGCCCAGTACCCCACGGAGAAGGACTGCCGATTCCTGATGCACCAGAATCATTCTCACTTGAGTCAGACGAGGAAGAGGAAGAGGATGAAACTTCTGTTCCTGAACCATCAATGACACAGGACCCACATTTTCTCTCCTCCTCCTCCTCTGAACCACACCTCATAACACAAGGTGAACTGAATGACCTTGTCAGGGATTTGGAACTAGCCAAGAGTAAGGCAGAGCTGTTGGGCTCCAGACTACAGCAGTGGAATCTCCTGGCAGGTGATGTTAGGGTTTCCATGTTCCGTAACCGTCAAAAGGATCTTTTCCCATTCTTCTTCATGGAAGGTGATCTTGTAGCCTGCAACAACATCGATGGTGTGATGGGAGCCCTCAACATCGTTCACGATCCAGATGAGTGGAGACTGTTCATTGATTGATCGAAGACGAGTCTTCAAGCTGTTTTACTGCATAATGGCAATGTTTTGCCATCAATTCCAGTTGGTCATGCAGTCCATATGAAGGAAACCTATGACAACATGAAACAACTTTTGAGGTGCATAAACTATGACCAACATCAGTGGCAGCTTTGTGGCAATTTGAAGGTTGTTGCTCTCTTGCTCGGTCTGCAGACTGGATACACAAAGTACTGCTGTTTTCTCTGCGAATGGGATAGTCCTGCAAGAGATTCCGACTACATCAAGAAAGATAGGCCACTCCGACAGTCATTGGAGCCTGGGAGGAAAAGTGTTCAGCATCCACCACTTGTTGAATCAAGGAAGATTTTGTTACCACCCTTACACATCAAGCTGGGTCTGATGAAGAACTTTGTCAAGGCCATTGACAAAACACAAGCAGCTTTCAAGTACCTCTGTGGAAAATTTCCAAGGTTAAGTGAAGCGAAGATAAAGGAAGGTGTCTTTGTTGGTCCTCAGATTCGTGAACTTCTTCGAGATGATGCATTTGACCATGCACTGCGTGGCAAGGAAAAGACGGCATGGAAAGCCTTCCAGTTAGTGGCAATAAATTTTCTCGGAAACAACAAGGCAGACAACTACAGGTTGTTGGTGGAAAAACCTCCTCAAGGCATACAAAAGCCTTGGTTGCAACATGTCACTAAAGATACATTTTTTGCACTCTCATCTAGATTTTTTTCCCCACTGAACTGCGGATCAGTGAGCGACGAGCACGGCGAGCGATTTCACCAGGACATTGCAACAATGGAGAAACGCTATCAGGGCAAATGGAGCCCATCAATGCTTGCAGACTATTGCTGAACAGTGACAAGAGATGCTCCATTTAATGAATACAAGAGACAAGCCAAGAAGCGCCGAGTAAACACTGAATAGGACTAAACTATGTACATAATAGTTTTTTGCCTTTGGTTTCATAATAAATTTTATTTATATAACCCTTTTGCTGATTTTTAAAGTGTTACATAAACAAGACAGGTGAACTATTATCATGTAAAGCAACCATAAACACATGAAAAGACCTAGGTTTACAATTTATGATTAAAACTCTACTATCTACACAATATACATAGACATAAAATGTAAAAACTTAAATATCTTAGAAACAATAGCCAATCAATTGTTTTAATTGTCATATTTGAATTCAGCACATCAAAATACATAATAAATAGCACATTTTATCTCTGAAGCAGACGACTTCTCAAAAATTGTAGACCAGTGTTTTCTAAACTTTTAAATCATTTTTGTTGCTCTCCTCTGGACTCTCTCCAGTGTATCCCCCTTTCTCCTAAAGTGTGGCACCCAGAACTGGGCACAGTACTCTAGCTAAGGCCTCACCAGTGCTGAGTAGAGCAGGACAGTTACCTCACTTGTCTTTCTGTGATGGGGTACAAACCCCAAACTGGAGAGCAAGAGTTAAGGAACAGTTCTGGGCTAAGGCAGCCCCCGCCAGACACACCTGCAAAGCCTGCAGAAGCTTGAGACAGGGCTTTAAAAAGGAGATGAGAGCATCTCAGAGGGAGGCAATGAAAGGGAGCAGACAGCTGCTCTGAACTCCTTATGGGAAAATACTGCCCAGGAACTCATTTTCTGAGACCTGACAACACAGAGGTGTGCAAACTTACAAAGGAGAGGCAGGTGACTGAGAGTGCAGGTCAAAGACTTGATTGAAGTGATTTACTTCAGGAAGCTAAAGGAGACTGGGGTAGGAAGTGTCTGGGGTGCATGGAGGCGGCTGCTTAGTACCCCTAGGTGTTGACTAGAGCTGGCCACCATTGGACCCTAGACCGAGCCCTGTGGAAAGGGTGGGATCAGGCTCTCCTACTCACTCCAAGAGGATGTTACAACAACAACAAGATATGTTGGTTGAAAAGACTCGGACTGTTCAAGAGCCCAGTCCCCCAGGTCCTTGTGTTAAAGAGGAGGACTGGAAACTCGGGGAGTGGGGCACTGAAGGACAAGACTGTGTTTCAATGGGGAGACAATCTGCTAACCCCCATCTGACCGCAAGGCAGCAGTGTTGGTGGTTACATACTTCCATACTTCCATACAACACTCCTGTTAATACATCCCTGAATATTAGCCCTTTTTTTTTTTTTTTTTTTTTTTGCAACTCATCACATTGACTCATATTCAGTTTGTGACCCTCAGATCCTTTTGAGCCAGTTCTTCCCCATTTTGTAGTTGTGCATTTGATTATTCCTTCTTAAGTGAAATACTCTGCACTTGTCTTTACTGAATTTCACCTTATTGAATACAGACCAATTCTCCAATTTGTCAAGGTTGTTTTGAATTCTAATCCTGTCCTCCAGAACGCTTGCTGCTCCTTCCAGCTTCATGTAATCTGCAGAATTTTATCAGCATACTCTCCACACTGTTATCTAAGTCATTAATGAAAATATTTAATAGTACCAGACCTAGGACTGACCCCTGTGGGACCTAGGGTGACCAGACAGCAAATGTGAAAAATCGGGATAGGGAGTGGGGGCTAATAGGAGCCTATATAAGACACAGCCCCAAATATTGGGACTGACCCTCTAAAATCAAGACATCTGGTCACCTTAGTGGGACTTCACTAGATACGCCCTCCCAGTTTGACAGCGAACCACAGATAAGTATTCCTTGAGTGTGGGCTTTCAACCAGTTGTGCACCCATTTTATAGCAATTTCATCTAGAACAAATTTTCTTAGTGCCACATGACATTCTCAGAAGCCAACTATGTCAAAAGCCTTACTAAAATCAGGTATATCACATCTACTGTTTTCTCCCAATCCACTAGGCCAGTAACCCTGTCAAAAAAAGAAATTAGGTTGGTGTGGCATGATTTGTTCTTGATAAATCCATGCTTGCTATTCCTTATAATATCCTTATTATCCTCTAGGTGCTTACAAATTGAATGTTCAATAATTTGTTAATGATACAGTCCTTTGTAAAAAGGCTTTGATAATTATGTATGGAAGGTGCTGTGTAAGAGCAAAATATTATCATGAAGCCATGCTTCTGGTAGAAAAAAATATGATCTACATGCAAATAAACTGTATATTGAAAATAATGGGTTATTTTGACTGTATGAGGCTAACCTCAGAATAGATGAGCTGCCACATAAAATCCTTATTCTAAAATTGTTGATTTCTTATATAAAGGTAGTAACATTTAATTATGAACATCCACTTGCATTGCCCTTTGCCTTGCACTTTTTTGTAACAATGGTTTTAAAGGATATTTTCTAGATATCAAATTTGATTTTTTTTAAACAAACTTTCACAGAGCTTGATATTAAAGCTCACAATGTGTCCATGAAGTTAAAATGTTTTACTTCCTTGTAGACCACTGCAAGGTTTCTCTAGACCATGACCAAGTTGTTATAAATTTGTCAAACCAAGCCAAAATTATATGTAGGTTTGGGGGCACTAAATTCTCCACAAGTGCTACGTGATCACCCAGGTCTTTCTGTCTTGGAAATGGGACTTTAAAAATAAATAAATACAAATAAAAATCCTGCCAGCCATGTTCTCTAAATGTTGTTAGAATCTTACTAGCGCTGAGGATACTGTCAATCAGGCATCAAATGGGAGGAAAAATAGTGGTAGTATTCTCAAGCTCCATGCACTGAAGACACCAGAACAAATTGATATTTCCAATAGATTGTGAAGATATTTATATTATGGTCATCTCTCTTTTTTGCATATTTTGATCAATGGTAAAATGGTTAACAATATTGACACTGAAAACATGATTCTAGGCTTTATAGTTAGCAATGGAGATTTCCCAGTGTTACTCTGACTCAGGAAGATATTGCTGTCAGCATTGGTTATGTTTAGTTCACAGTTTGAAGGTTTTCTTCAGAACTGTAAGGGCTACAGCCTTTTAATTAATTAATAAAAAGTTTAGAGTCTCTGGGAGCACAAGATAGCAGCCAACAACAAAAGCACTGACTTGCCAATGAATTGTGAGCCAGCACAGTTCGACCCCAGTGTCAGTCATCCTCTGACTAACTCTTTGTCCTCTCTTTTAAGAATCCATATCTTTGCACTTTCTTACCACATTCAGATGAATACACATTACTTCATTATTGTACATCATTTTTCTTCTGCACTCGTGTGGGAAGTGGACATGTTTACTCTTCGAAGCTGAGTGTTCCAGAAGTTTTCAAACAGAGCTTTGGAGTGGCTTCTGTTGATACTAAAAATGAAAGCCTCTTGGGGGTGGTGGGGTTTGTAGCAAATTTATTTGCAATTGGATTTGTTGGGTTCTGTTGCTGAAAAGAATCAATTTTTGTTATCCAAATACATTTCTGAAGCCTTTGAAGTTTTGCTTTTTATTTTGTTATGCTGCAATATGTTGGTAATTATATAAAAAATGGTAAAGATTAATAACAGGAATAGGGTTGCCAACTTTCTAATCACAGAAAACCGAACACCCTTGCACTGCCCCCTGTCCCACCCCTTCCCTGAAGCCCTAACCCTGCCCCGACCCTTCTCCGAGGGCCCCCTCACTCCCCACACACACACACACACACACACACACACACACACACACACCCTGTTGCTCGCTCTCCCTCACCCACACTCACTCATTTTCACTGGGCTGGGGCAGGAGGTTGGGGGGCAGGAGGGGATGAGGGCTCTGGCTGGGGGGTCGGGCTCTGAGGTGGGGCTGGGGATGAGGGGTTTGGGGTGCAAGAGGGGGCTCCAGGTGGGGCTGAGCCATTCAGAGTGTGGGAGGGAGCTTAGGCAGGGGGTTGGGCTGTGGGAGAGTCTACGGGCTCTGGGCTGAGGGTATGGGCTCCGGGGTGGCACCAGAATTCAGGAATTCGGAGTATGGGAGGGGGCTTCTGGCTGGGGCAGGTGGTTGGAGTGCCGGGGGGGAGGTGAGCTCCGGGCTGGGGCTGAGGTGTTCGGAGTACAGGAGGGGCTGGGGGGTGCAGGCTTTTGGAGAGAGTTTGGGTGTGAAAAGGAGCTAAGGGCTGGGGCAGGAGGTTGGGGCACAGGAGGGGGTTAGTGGTGTCGGCTCCGGGTGGCGCTTAACTTAGGCGGCTCCTGGAAGCAGACACCATTTCTGGCTTCTAGGCAGAGGGGCGGCCAGGGAGCTCTACTCACAGGTGCCACCCCTGCGGTTCCCATGAGCCATGGTTCCCGGCTAATAGGAACTGCAGAGCTGGCTCTCAGGGTGGGGGCAGCACACAGAGCCCCCATGGCCACCCCTGGATCTTGGAGACGGACATGCCGGCTGCTTCTGGGAGCCACACGGAGCCAGGGCAGGCAGGGAGACTGCCTTAGCCCCACTATGCTGCGAATCGTACTTCCAGCGGCCTGGTCAGTGATGCTGACTGGAGCCGCCAGGGTCCTTTTTCGACTGGACATTCCGGTCGAAAACCGGACACCTGGCAACTCTAAACAGGAAGGGTAAATGGCTGAGAGGACTTTCATCAGTGGCAGTGTAATGAATTCCACATCAACTGGACATGAATTACCTGGACAAAAGCTGTTTTGTATTCTTTTGGGCGTTTGGTTAAACTGCATAGAAAATAATTTGTGTTGACAGGTTTTTTGGATTCCAATCTGTTTCATAATGTTTCCTGGGACACTGTGCACTTCTTCTGGAGACTTCCAATGGCCCCCCTAAAATAGAACTCTGCTCCCTGTTTCCTGTGTCACTTCTGTCCCCTGCACAATAGCTCCCCAGTTATCTCTCTTCTCTGTTAATGGCCTCTCTCCTATGTCAGATGGTTCCACAGTAACACAGTTCCCTCAGGGAAACCCACTGTTTGCTTAAAACAGAGATTGAGTAAGAAGGTAATCAAGCTTTTTCCTAATTAGCCCATGTTAACTGTCTTTCCATGTTTATGGAAACTTTAATCTAAATTTTTTTAATATCAGTGGTCTTGGCTCCAGAGCATATCGAGACACAAAAATGTTACAAATGCATTGCATTGAAAGAAACTGGTTTTTAAAATATGTATAGTTGCACATGTGCAGTAAGTATGTTTACTAAAAACCTTATGAAAAGTACTGAAGTGAATGTATATTAACTGCTTGTGAATATCTTTCTACACACAAACCACACTCACTTAAAAAAAACTCAGTTCCATATTATGGAGTAACAATACAACCTACAAAATGTCACATGTTCATTGAAAGACATGTTGACTTGTATGAGTACAAAGAGAATTTGATAGCACATATCACTGAACTGATCTAAACTGAACTTGATGGGAGCACAAAATAAAGTAGTATATATTGTTCCCTGACTGAGGCTTAGTATGTGAAGTTTCCATCTGGGACAAGTGGCAAACTTGCTGAAAATCAGGTTTATTAGCAAATATGCTGACAGTCCCTCAATTAATTTAGCACTAGGGGGTGCTACTGTAACAAGCCATCTATCAAGTCATAACAAAGCATTCACTTTGAACACACAAGCTTTCTATGTAAACATATACAAAGATGGCACATAATGAAAAATGTAGATTAGATGTCTGCTAATGGAAAAGCATACATTAGGAAATAGTTGCTGTGTGGATATTCCCCATATTATGCAGCATGGATAAAAGCATTTTTACTTGTCTTTTCTGTTGTCAGTCTCTCTGATAGTTTCAGTTCATGCCCTCAGAAAAAGTCATTTTCTGCTTTTCATTGTCATTCTCGCTACATCAGTTTCAGGTGACGATAATACGATAAGGGAAATGTATGTCACACCCTACCGGGTGAGTGTAGACCTAATCTTAGAGGGGTAGAGGCATTCATTCCTCTAATTCAGGAGAAATATACAACAGAGGATACTGAAAGTCTAGTTAGTCAAACAGATGTTCACAACATTTATTCAGTCCTATGGAAGCTCATAGGAAATGGAAAATAGCAAATTCTGTAATGTTAATTAGTCCATAAGGACCTGTGACACAGAAGCCCATTGGTGGTTTACTACTCTGTAAGCAACTCTTGTCAGGCCTGACATACTCACTATACCTAACACACTGCTGTCATAATATATACCCCGAAGGTGGCATGTAATAGATATTGGGAAAAGTAATAATATCTGCTAATATGCTGGCATGATGTTTGTATGGGGTGTGTACAAAGTTATGGGTATGTGCTAGAATCATGTTCTTAAAATTAGGCAGGCTGCCTTAGACAAAGGAATGGGTATATACTTCTTTGACCAGCCTGGTCATCAGGCAGAGACAATGAAGGTATTTTTTCATGCAAGGTAAAGCAATCCAACTAGTGAGTTGGAGAGAGAGCCTCTTACATATAAAGACAGGAATCTGAACCTAAAGTAATTGAATCAACTGATTGCATACAATGTTATTGTATTATAGAAGTGTATAAGGTAAAGTCTTTTATGAAAACCCGTGACACGCTGGTGATTAATAATAAAGTGAAATGTATGCATTAACATTGTATGAGGAATTATGGATACTCACTGATATTATGCTTTAAAGATGGTGAACAAACACTGGAAGAAACAGCTGCCTTCCCTGGTGTCTAGGATAAAACCTATCTACCTGTCTCCAATGTAAATTACACAAAATGGAATCAAAACAATGGAAACCCTGTTTACAGACAAATCAGCAGGGAGATGGGAAGTCAGCAGGAAGGGAAGAACAGCAGGAAGCCTTCCTGGCTCTTGAAACAGACTGTTGAATTTTGGGGTGATATAAGGTGGGCAAAAAGACAGTTGAGTGCTCCGTTACTTGGGGGTTCAAGTGGATGGAGCTTTTGAAATCACAGAATGTTGGACTCTTAAGCAAAGGGCCTTGAAGTCTCTGGGAACTATGTTTAGGTAAGAAACCTGCTGAGGCTAAGATTGTAGCTTGTTGAAATTTAAGTTTTTATTTTTAGTTTTAGAAGCGTATTTTACTCGCTCGTCTTTATTCCTTGTACTTGAACTCATGTAAAACCGATATCTTTTTGATTAAATCAGTTTTTTACTTTTAATCTAAACCAACCCATTACTGTGTTTGAACTGAAGTGACTGTTACAGTTTTAGGGAAATTCAGTACTGAGACTGTGATGGGGTTGCCCTGGGAGTAGTAACCAATGCTGGTGAAGACTTGGGCGGGGGAAGAGGGGGAGCTGTTGTATTGTATGCAGGCTGTTGTATCAGAGTGCTGAACCATGGCTGCACAGCACACAGACGCTCAGAGCACTGTTTTTGTCTGCTGGTTCTTGGCACCCAGGGTTACAGGCAGGCGGTGACCCAATCTCTCACTGGTCTTGGTTGAACCCCAATACATTACAGGCTCTGTCTATGCTATGGACCTGATTCTGTCTCAGTGGTATACATTAGGACTAACTCCACTTAAATTAATGGAGTTACACAGATTAAAAATGGGTGAGGGGTGAGAAGAGAACTTTGTAAGTACAGCCGTGCTTTTATAACCAGGTTGTACCATCTTCATTAAACCTGGATATAACAAACACTGCTGAGTTGCGTCCACACAGGAGTTATTTTCACAATACAACCATATGTCATCTGTGTTTCTATATCCACACCTAAATGCCTTTATATCAATGCATTCTGGGAAAATCTTGGTAGCTGCTTCAGCAGAAAAAGAGAGTCTAGCGGAGTGCACAGAATGGCACCAGATGCATGTTGGGCAATGGACTCTAGGACATCCTGCTGAACAGAAAGCTGAGAGGAAGGAGGACCGGCCAACCTAATATCCAAATATGGTTAGAGAAGGGCCTGCCTGACCAACAAAATAACTGTTATGGCTCCGTTATAGGAAGACATCCACGTAGCAGTCTAAGGCCTTGTCTACATTGCCACTTTACAACGCTGAAACTTTCTCGCTCGGGGGGTGAACCCCCCCCAATCAATACACGTTTCAGTGCTATAAAGTGGCAGTGTAGACAGTGCACCAGTGCTGGGAGCCATGTTCCCAGTACTGGGAGCTACTCCCCTTGTGGGGGGGTGTTTTTTTTTGTTTTGTTTTTGTTTTTTACAGTGCTGGGAGAGCTCTCCCAGTGCTGATGCCACGACTACACAGCCGCGGCAGCCTTTTAACGTTGGTAGTGAAGACATACCCTAAATCACTGCTAAGGATGATGTGGTTAGCTACTATACTAACATGTTTAGACCCAGGTGTGTTGCTTAATGGTTACAAAGTTAAAAATTATAGAGTAGGCTGACTTTCTTCAG
This sequence comes from Terrapene triunguis, assembly GCF_002925995.2. NCBI lineage: Eukaryota > Metazoa > Chordata > Testudines > Emydidae > Terrapene > Terrapene triunguis. Next base: position 66,228,135 of record NW_020664420.1, on the reverse strand, counting down.
AATATAGGCATCCATTTGAGAAACTGAAGTCTTTGATTCTTGGGTTTGAAGATAACCTTCCTTGTATATGTCAATGTACTGTTAGAGCTGTGTGGATTTTTTTTTTAGCAGATTAATTTATTTGCCAAAAATGCATTTTTGGGTTGAATTTCTTGAATAATTTTGGCCAATTTAAAATGGAGACAAATTCTGAAAAAATGAAAATATTTCATTTTGACACCTTCAAAATTAAGTGTGGGTTTTTTTGTTTTGAAATAATATTTTGTTTCAAAATGTAGATATACTTAGCAGTAACAACAAAAAACCCATAACAGGATGAAAGTGAAGCAACATTTTTTTATTTTGCTGAGAAACCAAATAATTGTCAGTTTTGATCAGATTTTTCGGTTCAACCATGAAGCTGAAAAATCAGTTTTTTTGCCTAGCCTTGTCTACTGTTGCCCCTTTAAAGCGCTGTTGCAGAAAACTGTCTCCAATGAAATAATAGCCTCAGAAAAAGGTTTCAAGTCTGTACTCCCTTGTTCAGCTCAATGAAGGTAATATAAGGTGAAGGTAAGATAACGTGATTCTAATCAATTAGGCAATAACGGCCATCGCTGGTAAAATGAGGGTCTGGCTAGAGAATCTTGCCTGTATGCTCGGGGTTCTGCTGATCGCCATATTTGGGGTCGGGAAGGAATTTTCCTCCAGGGTAGATTGGCAGTGGCCCTGGAGGTTTTTCGCCTTCCTCCGCAGCATAGGGCAGGGATCGCAAGCTGGAAGATTCTCTGCGACTTGAAGTCTTTAGATCACAATCTGGAGACTTCAACAGCAGAGTTAATGGAAAGTGGGGGGGTCAGCTTTTGTGGCCTGCATCATGCGGGGGGTCAGACTAGATGACCATATTGGTCCCTTCTGACGTTAAAGTCTATGAGTCTATGAGTAATTACTTCAAAACAGAAGGCCTGAAATAAATAAACCTGCATTGCTACATTGTGTTGCAAAACCAAGTACTGTACTTGTGCTTGAACAAATGGTTGAAATACCCATGGAATCTTTGCTACTGATTTGGTGGTGTTGTCAATTGTTGAGCTTTTTTCCTTTAACTTGAATCATAGTATTTTCTATTTTACTATCCCCACTGGACTCTTAACATCTCTCATGAGATCTGTGATAAAAAAATAATCCAATGTATTTATGTTGCTTGTGCCTACTTCCAAACGTTTGAGGCACAGATGAGGAACTATAACACTGGCAAGGTAAAACTTCAATTTAATGTCTCAATCTTAATGGCTTGATCTTAATGGCTGAGCTTAAAAACCATTGCTACCACCCCTGGGAGGGCATGGATCAGTGTTTGTCACACTCCCTATCAGTACTTTGCCCAAGCTGGGGAAGCTAATGATCCAACCAGCGGACCAAATTAGGTTATGAATCCTGGTCACGTGCCACTTGAGGCATGTTACGCATATGCTAAGAAGAAGACTACTACCCCTTATTCAGCAAGTTTAAGGTTCCATTAACTCTCTGGCATCAGGCTTGTCAATAGGCCAAATATCTTGCCAGGCTGTAGATCCAAGATGCATGAAAATGTCAAAAATATCAGGCTCATTAGTTGTTGGCTTCACTGCCAATTTTATTTGAGTCCAGGTCTCTATAACCACTCTAGTGGTATATAAGCTAAACCCCATTGTTTTATTCTTTCTTATTAGTTAAAACTGGCTGCATTTTCCCAACTTTCATTATAATATGAACATAATCCAAAATTTTGGAAGTCTGTTCTCCTATTGATTTGTATGGACTTTATGTTGTTAATTCCCATTATTAATGGGAGCTATCCACATAAAGCCTGTTCTCTTCAATGGGCTAATACAATCCAGAAGTCCATTCTTTATGTTCAGTATCCTTTTCTCTTTATTGCCTTTTTTCTGTCTACTGCTAATCTGGGTAGTGGAAGTGAGATGCTTTAAAACAAATATATTTAGATCAGTCTTGTAAAATTGTCATGAACCATTACAGGCAAATCTACTAGCCTGCCCTTTATTGTAATGACTACGTATTTTACTTGCCTGTAAGAACAGTTATTTGCCCTGGAGAATTAGAGTAGAATATTGGAGGCCCAGTTAATACATATGCTAGGGTAATGGGCACTATACAAAGTCTAAAATAGGGTCTCCTTGCCTAAGTTACAGCGTATGAAGTATGTGATTAATCTACCATATCTAGCTGCAATTCTACATTGTGTAATTTAGGCCCTTGCTTTTAGGTTCTTACATATGTGAAAATATTAATAATGAGAGAGTTTTTAGGGCTAAATTTAACACCCTCCTCCCAAACATCCTAATGTCAAAATTCAGACTGTCATCTTCTCGCCTCTTCTCTCCCCCAATTTCTTTAAACATTTTTCCATGCAACTGGACGTCTCTTTGGAGAAATTATCAATTCCTAAATAAAATCCAACCCACTTCACTGCAAAACTTTAATTCTACAAATAAAAATGTTTCCTAAAAATTGGAAATTGCTATCACATTGTTTCCCTGGATTTCTTCAAAACTAAATTTAACTCATTTGCATGTGCACGCAAAAACAGAATACCTATTTAAAAAGAATGCATAGAGTATGAAATGCTAATAAAAGGAAATTCAATAATGATTTGTAATTATTATTAAACAGGAAAAATGGATACACATCTTTGTTTTGTTCTTTGCAGGAAGAGTGCACTTTATCTGTCTACATTTTTTTTTCAAGCCATATCCTAGCTGGCTTAATTCCCTCCTCCTCCCAACCTGCACCCCCCCAAAAAAAAGGGGGGGGGGAGAAAAGAATATTACTGTCCTTAAACAGAACTCTGCGTTTGTCAGGAAATAAAATTACTTCTTCCAGGCCCTCATGTACAAATATGTGATTTTTCTTGTCCTGTTTGGGCTTAAATCTGAAAAGAATGATACTTAATAATCTTTGTAAGTAATGCTTTCAGATGTTTTGCTACAGTAGTTCAAATTCAGACTAGTTCAGTTGAGATTGAAAATCATTAACATCTGATGGCTGTTTGGTGCCATCTGGGAAATGAATTCGCAGTGTCAGTCCACTTTCTATTGGACAGGTGTCAACAGAAAATCCAAGATCAAAATTGGCACTAATTGACACCCTTGTTTGTAGTCTTCAAAGAGGCCATAAGTATGAATGCACACAGAAACTGAATGAACAACCCTTTCTTTGTTTGAGATTTGGACATTTTAGGCTAGATTTTCGGAAGAGCTCAGTATGTTGGGGGCGGAGCTTATTTCAAATGTGCTGAATTACTTTGAAAATCTAGCCGTGTCATACAGGGAACTGCTGTGTGCTGAGTGCTTTTGAAAATCTGGCTCCAATTGTGGGTCCTGAGCATTTGCAAATCTGGCCCTTTGTATTAGAATGGTTGCATAGGTAAATTGTTCTATAGCAGAAGTGTAGCAACATTTTTTACTTGACGTACTGATTCTTTCCCTGACATGTAATGTTAATCTACTTAATTGGGCAATTTTATTTTCATTACGCTGGCATTGATTCAGAATTAACTTGATTGAAGTCTATGGAGTTACTCTGGTTTCCACTGATGTAACTAAATGCAAAATTTTGTCCAAGATTTTGACAATTTCTTTAAATTATTATTTCACTATGCCTTTGCCTGGAACTGGATGGGTCAAGATGTGTGTTTAAAGTTAATACAACACTTAAATGCTAGTCACTGATTCAAATGTACTGGGTTGATATAGTTCCAAATGTGATGCTATAAGAAGATGCCATCCAGACTTCTGACCAGGACTTTGGAGCAATTAAAGAAGAAAGCTGATAATTATGTATCTCAATATCAAGTCTGCGTGCTCTGATTCAAGACACTTCAAATAAGCTGGGGGACTCAAAAATTAAGCCTCTATTGATAGCCTATGTGAAATGAGATAGTGGTTCGTCTCTCTGTAGCGCGTGTAGATGGTACCAGCTTAATAATCAGAACTTGACCTTTCTGTAGGGTGACCAGATGTCCTATTTTTCGAGGGATAGTCCCATATTTAAGCCCTCCGGCAGGTATCCCAACTTTTAAAAATGGGCAAATTGTCCCGTATTTTCTGTCTTACCCTCCCATCAGTACTGGCAGTTCCTGCTGCTGGCCAGATCTCTGCTCGCCAGCCGCCCGCCCACCAGCAGTGAGTGGGGAGGGTCCAGTGGCTGACGATGGGGGTGGGTGTACAAGGCTGGTGGCGGGGCAAAGATGCAGCGCGCAGGGCTGGTGGCTCCCCATGCTGGTCTGTCAGCGCTGCCCCCGCTGTGTGCCGGCTCTTGTCCAGCAGGGCCTCATCCTGTTTCCGGCTGCGGTGGCTGGTGAGTGCGGGTCCATATCCCCCCTGGCGGGGCACGTCCCTCTCCCAGCGCTGTGCGGAGAACCCAGTCCCTGGTCAAAGTACTGATCTCACCAACAGCCTGGCTGGTAGGCTCCTTCCTTCCCCCACTGCCTCTGGCTGGGCCAGCACCCCAGGAAAGTCCAAGATCCTCCGGCCCAGGGCACTGGCCAGGAGGAGCCGGGCCCTGCACGTGCCAAACTCCTGCAAGCGCTGGCACGGGAAGCCTCTTTCTCCCCCGCGCCCCCCCCCAGCCAGGGCCAGCTCCAGGCACCAGCTTACCAAGCAGGTGCTTGGGGCGGCCACTTCGGAGAGGGGCGGCACGTCCAGCTGTTCGGCGGCAATTCGGCGGACGGTCCCTCACTCCTGCTCAGAGCGAAGGACCTCCCGCTGAATTGCCGCCGCAATTTTTTTGTTTGGCTGCTTGAGGCGGCCAAAACCCTGGAGCCGGCCAGGCCCCCAGCTAAACTCTGGAGTGGTGGAGGGGAAAGCAGTTTACAGCCTGTTCATGACCTGACCCTGCAGGCTCCACAGCATCCACTGCCCTCCCCTCCCGCCCCCCGCCCTGGGTCCTGCCCCCAGGGAGCACAGGGCTGCTCCGACCCCTAGGCATCCTCCTCTGCTGAGCCACCTCTGGCCAGGTTCACTGAAGCCCTGCAGTTAGGTTCCGTAGGCTATGGTGCACAATGCATCCTTAGGGCTTAACCCCTTCCTGCCCGTGCTGTAGCCAAGGGACAGGAGGAGGCTGGGTTATGTCCGTGGCCAGCAGCAGCCTGGAGGTGTTAGCTGCCTTTCAACACTGTGTGGGCAGGAAGGGACAACCCTCTTCCAGCCACTGGGGAGTGGAGGGTGGAAGAGATGAGCTCTGTAAAGACACAGGCCAGGTCGTCTCTCCGCCCCTCTCCTCCCCTGTGACTGGAAGCAGCTCCCGTCCCTTCCCTCCCACACAGTGCCGAAAGTCTGCTGCTGGCCACATTATGTTGTGAACCCTGACAGAAATCAGCAGAGGCGGGGGGGGGGGGGGAAGATGCGACCCTGCATGTCCCCCACCAATGTGTTGCCTCAGGAAGATGTGGCACCAAGTACCAGGAGAGTTGGGTCCATCCCGGGGGCCCAGCCAGGCATGGAAGGCGAAGAGTGCTGGTCAGAGAGGGTCGGATTGGTCGGTCACCCCTCCTGTGTGAGAGAGGTGCACTGGAGTGTGTGTGTCACCTTTCCCCGTGTAAATCCTAAAGCCTTAAAGATAAGAAGGTAAATGAAAAGAATCTAACTATGCAGTATTTCTTTTTAATGGGCTCAGTCAACTTGATGTTAATTTGAACGTTTGTATTGCATAGTTCTGATTGCCATTGAACTCTCTTGAATTACTTGAATAAGAGTAATTTTACCAGGTATCCCGTATTCAGCATAGGGAAATATGGTCACCCTACCTTTCTGTCATGTTGCAAAAGCCATTTATTTGACAGTGGTTAAAGGTTTGTTTGTGGAAAACAAAGAGAGATGTGGATGAAAGATGGTTGGTGACTTTTTTTTTTTTTTTTTTTTTTTTTGGGTAGGGGGGTTACTTATTGATGTCAAATATCTAAAGTTTCCGACTCTGAGTTATTATGTTAGCGTTATTGATCATTTAATGCTGCTGGCTGGTCATCCTTTTTATAAGTTGAATTGCTAGGTCACTTAGAGCTTTTGTATGGGCCATTTTAAAAATTATTATTTAAATCTAAATAAATAAATTTTCTCATTTAGAGGAGATCCTTTGGGAACATGGTTGAGACATGTTGGCTGAATATCACAGAAGATCTTGCATTGCTACTGCTTGTATCTCTGTGTGTGTGTGTGTGTGTGTGTGTGTGTGTGTGTGTGTGTGTGTAAGGTCTTGTCTTCATTCTTTTCATAGGCCAAATTTCCGAAGTCATCAGTCTGTCATCTTTTATGAACACAAGACTTGTTCAAAAATATGTAAGGAGTGATGAAATATTTATCTGAGCTATAGGTTTGTTTTTTGTTTTTCAATTAAGGCTCCAATCTTATAATCTGAACCATGGAAGCAGGCCTTCTGAAGTTAATGAGGCTCTTCACTGACAAGTCCTCCTACATGTATCAGATTTCAGGATCAGGGCCCAAATTAGTAGACAGTTGTCATGGGTTAATCTGAGCCAGGGCATCCATGCAATGGGCTCACCTTAATTTTACAGTAAATAAATTTACACTTAACTCGAAATGGCCATGTGGGCATTAAAGACCATAGAATCATAGGATCTGAAGGGTACCTCGAGAGGTCATCTAGTCCAGTCCCTTGCACTCAGGGTAGGACTAAATATACCATCGCTGACAGGGGTTTGTCTAATGTGGTCTTAAAAATCTCCAATGACGGAGATTCCCCAGCCTCCCTAGGCAATTTATTCTAGTACTTTAACTACCCTGACAATGTCCAACGTAAACTGCCCTTGCTGCAATTTAAGCCCATTGTTTTTTGTCCTATCCTTTTCTAGACCTTTATTCATTTTTGTTGCTCTTCTCTGGACTTTCTCCAGTTTGACCACATCTTTCCTGAAATGTGGCACCCAGAACTGAAGACAATACTCCAGTTGAGGCGTAATCAGCGCAGAGTAGAGCGGAAGAATTACTTCTTGTGCCTTGCTTACAACACTTCTACTAATACAGCCCAGAATGATGTTTGCTTTTTCTGCAACAGTGTTATGCTGTTCACTCATATTTAGTTTGTGATCGACTATGACTCCCAGATCGCTTTCTGCAGTACTCCTTCCTAGGCAGTCATTTCCCATTTTGTATGTGTGCAACTGATTTGTTCCTTCCTAAGTGGAGTACTTTGCATTTGTCCTATTGAATTGCATCCTATTTACTTCAGACCATTTCTCTAGTTTGTCCAGATCATTTTGAATTTTAATCCTATCCTCCAAAGCACTTGCAACGCCTCCCAGCTTGGTATCATCCGCAAACTATAAATGTGCTCTCTATGCCCTTATCTAAATAATTGATGAAGATATTGCACAGAATTGGACCCAGAACTGATCCCTGCAGGACTCCTCTTGATATGTCCTTCCAGCTTGACTGTGAACCATGGATAACTACACTCTGGGAACGGTTTTCCAACCACCTATGTACCCACCTTATAGTAGCTCCATCTAGGTTGTATTTCCCTAGTTTGTTTATGAGATGGGTCATGCAAAACAATATCAGAAGCCATACTAAAGTCAAGATCTACTGCTTCCCCCTTATCCACAAGGCTTGTTACTCTGTCAAAGAAAGCTATTAGGTTGGTTTAACACAATTTGTTCTTGACAAATCCATGCTCACTTATTTATCACCCTATTGTTTTCTAGGTGTTTTGAAATTTTATTGCTTAATTATTTGCTCCATTATTTGCTTTCCGGGTACTGAAGTTAAGCTGACTAGTCTATAATTCCCCAGGTTGTCCTTATTTCCCTTTTTATAGATTGGCACAATATTTGTCCTTTTCCAGTCCTCTGGAATCTCTCCCATCTTTCATGACTTTTCAAAGATAATCGCTAATGGCTTAAATATCTCCTCAGTCATCTCCTTGAGTATTCTAGAATGTGTTCATCAGGCCCTGGTGACTTGAAGACATCTAACTTGTCTAAGTAATTATTAACTTGTTCTTTCCTTATTTTAGCCTCTCATCCTACCTCAGTTTCACTTGCATTCTCTCTCTTAGATGTCCAATCTCTACTAACCTTTTTGGTGAAAATGGAAACCAAGTCATTTCCACATTCTCTGTTACTGTTTTTCCCCCCGCATTGAGTAAAGGGCCTTCCTTGTCCTTGGTCTTCCTCTTGCTTCTAATGTAGTTGTAGAATGTTTTCTTGTTACCCTTTATGTCTCTATCTAGTTTAATCTAATTTTGTGCCTTGGCCTTTCTAATTTTGTCCCTACATATTTGTGTTTTATGTTTATATTCATCCTTTGTAATTTGTAATTTGACCTAGTTTCCATTTTTTGTAATTTGTAATTTGACCTAGTTTCCATTTTTTGTAGAACTCATTTTTCAGTTTCAGATAATTGAAGATCTTCTGGTTAAGTCAGGGTGGTCCCTTGCCGTACTTCCTATCTTTCCTGTGCAGTGGGATAGTTTGCTCTTGTGCCCATGTCTCATTGAAAAACTGCCAACTCTCTTGAACTGTTCTTCCCCTTAGGGCTTGTCTATATTGCGCGCTAGTGGGTCTGGTGAAGACGTAATGAGTCGATGGGAAAGTGCTCATGAGTCGAAAGGTAAGTTGGTGGGAGAGTCTCTCCTGCCAACATAGCATGGTGTAGACACCACATTAGATCGATGTAAGCTATGTCGCTCGGGGGTGATTTTTTGTCACACCCATGAGTGATTTTTTATTTATTTATTTATTTATTTTTTTACATCAACTTAAGTGGCAGTGTAGACCAGGCTTTAGACATGCTTTCCATAGGATCTTACCTACCAACTCCCTGAGTTTGCTAAAGTCTGCCTTCTTGAAATCCATTATCTTTATTGTGCTGTTTTTCTTCTACCATTCCTTAGAATCATGAACGCTACCATTTCATAATCACTTTCACCTAAGCTGCCTTCCACTTTCAAATTCTCAGCTAGTTCTTCCCTATTTGTCAAAATCAAAGCTAGAACAGCCTCTCCCCTATTAACTTTCTCCACCTTTGGAAATAAAAAATTGTCTCTTATGCATTCCAAGAACTTGTTCGACAATCTGTGCCCTGCTGGGTTATTTTCCCACTTGGGGCCACTTGGGGATCTGGGGCAAAATCAGTACTTGGTCCTGCTAGTGAAGGCAGGGGGCTGGACTCGATGACCTTTCAAGGTCCCTTCCAGTTCTAGGAGATGGGATATCTCCATTAATTAATAATAAAAAAAAAATTAATTCCCAACAGATGAGAAATGGGCCATAGCAGAGCCTCACTCTATCTCTACCATGCTCTCTGCCCTCTCTTCTGCACCCTGAGGTACCCTGAATCTCCCCGCCCTGCTTATCAGAGTTCTGAGGCAGGAGGTGGTGATAGCAGCTGGTGGAGAGTCAGTCTACAGAAGGAGAAGGGGGAATTTTCCAAGGCAATGCTCTAGTCTCTTTACATAAGATACAAAGTGAATTTCATAGACCAGAGAATCTGGCCCAAAATGTATAAGTAGTCCAGTTGGCTGGGTCATCTAAAAATAACACTTAAATAATGGGTATAGCACATATTTAGATTACAACGTTAGATTTTTATACTGAAAGGCCAGGAAGAAACTGGCTAGCATATTGCAAAATAGATATGGTGCTTGATTTACACAGATGAATGAAGTGTCAGGGGGTAGCCGTGTTAGTCTGTATCTGCAAAAACAACAAGGAGTCTGGTGGCACCTTAAAGACTAACAGATTTATTTGGGCATAAGCTTTCGTGGGTAAAAACCTCACTTCTTCAGATGAATGAGTTTCTTACTAGAGATATGTATCTTCACAGTCATTTAAGGATATAATACAAAACTCATTGAAGTCAATAGGAGTCTTTCCTTTGACTTCAAATGGTTTTGTATCAAACCGTAAATGTAATAATAAGTAGTGTTTCAAATAGTTAACAGAAACCCTGCATAGACAGCCTGATCCTGAACTGCTGCAGTTTGTGGGAGCTTTGTCATTGATTTCAGTGAGCGTAAAATCAAGCCCTAAAGATCTTGCAATTCAAGAGTTAAATGGTGCTTTCCATATTTAAACCAAATAAACTTTAGTGAGTTTTTTACCTGAGCAGAGTGTTGGATCTAGCGCAAAATAAGCATGAGCAGGGACCATGCAGTGCAGCAAAAATACAGAAAGCCACATGTGATCATTAGAGCTATAATGCTTTGCAGAACAGATGGATTTTCAGAAGCTATTCAAAGGAGAGAAGGGAGGGCTTTTGGCATAGACTTAATTGGGAGGCTATTCCAAGAGTAAAAAAATTTATGTATTTGTTTTTTATGTATGGCTTTAAACCACATTTTATCACTTTTGATGTTATCTGGGAATTCAGCTTCTTTAAATCAATTGGTATGAGTAAACTTGAGGGGAACAAGAGATGCCTTGAAAAAATTAAAGCCACAATAATTGCTTCAAACAAGGCGGTTTAAAAAAAAAACAACCCAACAAAACCCCCAACCTCCCTATATTCATAATTTAGTTAACCAATAAGACATGTCAGAGTTGTACTGTACTGGGCTATTGCTGCATCCTGAGAAATGGTGATATCCTAGTATTACACACAGCCTGCAGTGTTTTAATGTGTAAAATATTCTTATAGGCTACTGCCTGCATTTGAAGGAAATGAAGGGTAACTCTGTGTGTGTGTGTGTGTGTGTGTGTGTGTGTGTGTGTGTGTGTGTGTGTGTGTATATATATATATAAAAGGACAAATGGATTGCCCTGTTGTGTGGTAAAACTGGCAAGAAGAAGAACTCCAATGACAAATCCTCTAAGGGAATTATTGTCATCAGTTCATGAGGGGCACATGGTTATACTAACCCACAGAATGAGCAGCAGGCCCTATCCGTCAGCCACACAGATCCACAGAAGGCCAGGGCCATCTGTGCAGAGGCACTGACAAGGATACTGCTCCTTGTCAGTATAGCTCCAAAGTTGTCATACACACTAAAAGGCACTCCTCCAGAATACAGATGCCTCGGGCTTCTCGGGGTTGCCTGCCATGGAAAGGGGACCAGGTAATACAGCATCAGTCAAGGTGAAGGTGAAACAGTCGTTCAGGTTTTTCAGCACAGCAGCCCACGGGGCATGTAGAAGGGCCTGCCTCATATGCCAACTGTGCTGGGACACAGGAATGTCAATAATGGTTTGTTAAATGTGAAATAGTCCTAGCCAAATTGGGGACTGTTGGTGTAACCATTTGCCAGACTTTGAGACGTAGTTTAAGGTATCAGTAATGGGTTGTTATAGAGAAGTAGTCTTCTACCAAAGGTGAGGCAGATTTTTTGGGGAGAACGGGTTGCCTAATAAGGGCAATTTTTTACACAGGTTTCATTGTCTTGGGTCCAGTCATCTTTTGTTATAACTCTTCTTGCAGTAGTTTTCCCTCTTGTACCTCAGATTGTATGGAGTTGAAACGTGGCCTACAGGTTGTCCATCAGCCTTAAGGCGATTATTATTTAGGAAAAAAAGTGGTTAAATGTCTGGCTTTCATCTTCTTTTTTTACTTATCCAGAACTAGTTTCTAACACTGTTGCTCAAGACAATTGAGGGGGAAAGCTGTAGCAGATTAAGCTAACTCTTGTGTGCACTGCAGTCCCCATCATTTTAAAGGGCCTCTGCACTTTTGATTGAGGGAAGAGGTATTGTACCTTCTGCCTCTGAGCTAGCTGGTAGTAGTTGTAAGGAGACACCACTGGAACACTGGAAGTGTGAGAGAAAAGCTCCCCAACATATCCAGCACCCCAAAGAGTTTATAGCTAAAATAAAGGTGCAAAGAAATTTGGTGGGTAGTTAATTTTGGTGCCAATTGTTGCCATTGTATTCATTTGTTTTAAATCCTGAAAAATGAATGTAGTAGGTAATGTTGGAAAACTGCAGTTGTAGCCTGCAAAATTTAATTTAAAAAACAAAATGTTTATTTGTTTGTGAAAAAGCACTGAAGCCGTAATGCTATTTGCCCTCTAAACATAAAAGTAGCAAAAGTAAATTTTTGTTCAGATTTTCCAAAATATATTTGCTCACAGTTTTAAACTCTCCATGCCAAGTCCCGGCATAACGTAATCCCTGAATACTGTTTTAATGTGTATTTAATGAGTTTGTATTAGTATAAAGTATGTGAAATGGAAAGGGGTAACTGTATGGACACTGTCCAGCTTTGTCAGGTGTGCTTTGACCTTAAGGTCTGTGGTGTTTTGACTTAGATGGGGAAGCAATCTGTTTAACTTGAATTTGAAGCATCCATCTATATTTGGCCAGCTGCATTTCCTTGAAAATATTGAGTCTGTGGCCTGACCTTCGCAATATGCTTTAGAACATGATGATGTTGCCACTAGTGATAATAGTTCAAAAACATCAGTTTCCTTTTAACTTTGCAAATACAGTTTCTAAAACACATGTTGTGACACACTTACCTTCACATGGGTTTTTGTCCAGGAAAGTTTACGAATTCAGAATATAAAAACGCAGTTATCTTGTTCTGCTTAGGCTGCTCTTTATCATGGGATGAACTGTCTGAGTTCATTGTAAATATTAAAACTGGTTAAATGCATATATTCAGAATAAAGCTAAATGGCTACACTTCCAAAGAATCATTTGAGGGGAGGCACTGAGACCTGAAGGTGTGTACTTATTTGCATCCTCAGAATGGTGCCTGATTTCAACAGCCCTATGGGCATGTTATGACAGGTTGAAAATTAGGCCTCAGAAGAGCACATCTATGGCCTGGATATACATAGATTTTATTTGTGTGAGAATGGAGATTAAAAGGAGATTGTGAGAAGGGGTTTTCATATACCAGCCTATTTTATGGCCTTCTGCATCTTCACCTTTATAGCATTCCTGCCCTGTGACCACGATTCACAGCAAGCTTGACACCAGGAAAGGGAAACATTGCTTGGCTGGTCTTAGCCGTGTTGGGAAACACTGTAAACGATAAACTGCACACAACGTATTATAAATAAACAAAATGTATCTTTCAATTTCAACATTAGTTTTTTTTTTAACTTTTTACATTTTAAAATAAACTAGATTTAAAAAACTGTGGGAGTGGCCTTCTGCTCCAGCATGTGAAGAAAATTCGGAGTGACCTCATTAGACAATTTCAGAACATTTAACACTTTTACTAGACTTAAACCAGTAAGGTATTGTACTTACACTGGTGTGGCCTGGGGTTGGTATCACTGCCTGGCATTGCCTTATAATAATTTTCCAGATACTGGAATGCTACAAGGGAAAACAGAGGAAACAACATCTTGAGAGAATTCTGAACCATAGAGAAATTACAGATAAACAGATACACAAGTAAAACTGTCCACATCCCGAAGTAAACCTTTAGTTTGCCCTTGTTGATGTAGACACAAATGTTCCTTTACCACCAATCTTTATTCTCCCTGAAGAGAGCCATAGCCACAGGGCACACTTGGGCAGAAGGAGTCCCTGGAGAGACCTCTTCCCTCTGGACTAGGCACAGACCACTCTTCTCGTGTTTTTTCTTTTTGGCTCCAAGGCTGCAACTCCTACTCAGTTTTGACTTCAGCCTGCTGTGCATTGCAGGATTGTGCCCACAAACTTAAAAACAACAAACAAAAAGATACAAAATACTCCTTTTGCCTAGATGGCCTTCAGAGTGTAGGCTTCTGTAACCTTGAGGCTACATTTGTGGTTGTGGAACAGGATTTCTGCCATTCTGTAGTCTAATGGAAGGTTTTTCCTTTCCCACTGCTACCCCTTAGGAGCCCCACAGTTTGCAGGCTAGTAATGTGGGCTGTATGTAGGGAATTGCCCCTAAAAGCACAGTAACCATGAGGCATCAAAATGAGAGCACAGAAATAAGCGTGGTGCCCCCAGAGAAGGGTTGTACAAAGACATAGTCAACATAATTAGGTGCCTAATTGGGTGCCTAAACTTAAATGATGTGTATATACACATGTAAGTAATTAAGTTTTATTGAAAAAATACTTTGCAATACTTTGTGCTCCATTTCCTTCAAATCAAATTACAGATGGACAGGGTTGAGTTTATAATATGAAAATACTTGCTTTCTTTGTTTAGAATGTCCTTTTATTAAATTTTAACAAAGTTGAAAAGTCACCAACCAAAAATACAACCAAGTGTGAAAAATGCAAAAAACAACAGAAAGGAGGGGGTTTTATATGAAATGGAGACCAAGAAACAAAGTAAATTGTGTCTGAGAAATTTAATTATAACAAATACAGTTCAGGATTCACTGGATGCCATTTACTTCAGTTTATAGAAGCTGGGGGGAAATGTAGCTCTTTGAATTGGAGTTTGGGAGTTAAGAATTTATTGTTTTGAAACTGATTTATTCAGTGGGTATTCACTACTAAATCTTTTCTACAGAAAATGTTGTAACTGGAAAACCTTAACTATTAACTTCTTTTCTTAATGCAGTGAGCTGGGTAATATCTGAGAGAAATCATATATTTAATGGAATGTTTAATTGCAGGGAAGTACAAGAACTTAAAACTTACGACCAATAAGAAAAGTGTCTAAACATTCAAGGCAAAGACAGCAAAAAATCTGTTGGGGGATGCACCTATTTGTGGTTATACTCTGTTATAATCAAGTAGTATTCAGAAGGTTTTAATCTATACTTAACACCTATCTAGGGTCCCTTCTGAAGTGTTGTGTGTTTCATAGGAGGAAATATGAAAAATAAGACAACAATACATTATGCTGGAGCAACTTCCATAAACTTACTCAAAAGTGTTGAAATGAAGAAATAAGCTAAATCATCGAAACCATTTCCCTGTTCACATGTACCCATCTTGAGATACTTAGGCTACGTCCTCACTACGGGGCGGGGGAGGTCGATTTAAGATATGCAAATTCAGCTACGCGAATAGCGTAGCTGAATTGGACATATCGGAGCTGACTTACCCCGCTGTGAGAACGGCGGCAAATCGACCTCCGCGGCTCCCCCGTTGACGGGGCTTACTCCTGCCTCCGCTGGTGGAGTACAAGCGTCGATTCGGGGATCGATTGTCGCGTCCCGATGAGACGCGATAATCTGATCCCCGAGAGATCGATTTCTACCCGCCGATTCAGGCGGATAGTGTAGACGTAGCCTTAGTCTCAGCACATCTGAAAATGAGCAATAGATGTTCAACCTGTTTAAATCAGGCCCGAGGTGTCTCAAGTTGAGCACCAAACTTAATGGTCTCTCTTTCAAATTTGGTAATGTCTGTGCACTAATACTAAAAAAACCTGAATGGCTTTAATGGTAATGTGGGCTATATACAGCTAAATACCACAGCTAATAGAGTAACAGAGATTTCACTGATGAAAAAAGGCTGAGAGTCTGATCGCAAAGAAAGTGGAAACATATGCTTGGTTAACTTAGGATAAAATGTTCTCACTAGTTACTTTGTAAGTCTGTTACTTATACTATGTAAGCTTTTGTTTTTGCTTTTTTCCCCCTAATCAACAAAGCTTTCTAGAGGTAGTTTCTGGACTTATGGTGGTGTAAATCCTAGATTAACATAAACTTAAGATCTCTGGTGAGAGGCAGTCTGAAATTGGGGCAAGATGTAACTGAATTGAAACACTTCAGGACCTGAAGGGCCAAAGGCCTTCATTGCGTACTAAACTCAGGATTGTCTTTAATTTGAGTCCTGTCCAGACACAAAACCCCTTAATTTTAGTCTGATGGTGCTTTTAACTCAAATTTGCTGGCCTGTCGGGATGTATAGGCTAAAGGTCAAGTTAGCACAACTCGTCAGCTGTTAATACTACCATGCTGTTGCATGGATGTAGGCTAACTCCACTTGAATGCTGCTAGTCCTCTGCTAGTGCCTTCCGACAATTCCTCTTGTGCGCTCAAAAAGGACAGAAAAGTATTCTCACCACTCGCTGAGAATTCATAGAGCATTGCAGCTTACTGCAGTGCAAGGGGCTATCAGCTTTGCCCCCAGAAGTCTTAGTGCCACACTCTTGTGTGTGCAATGCCAGTGCAGTCACAGCCACCAGAGTCTTTTTGCAATGCAGCTGCTCTCTCAATCTAAGCCAGCGGTTCTAAACCCACGGGCCGCATACGGCCCAATTAGTACATAGCTGTAGTCCAGCTCAGGTGTGTGCTAAAGGCCGGCCCGCATGGCAGAGTCCAGGTTCCCCGCTGCCTGGCGCGGTGGGGTTCGGGCTACCCTGGCACCCAGCGTGGTGGGGTCTGGGCAAACAGCCGGCCCTGCACGGTGGGGTCTGGAGCAGGCAGCTGGCCCCGCACGGCAGGGGTCCAGGGTTGGGGTCCATGCTGCCGCTGCCTTGCCACCTGGCCCATGCGGCCCAGGTAACACACAATGATAAAAAAGTTAAGAACCACTGATCTAAGCTAACTCAGGAGAATAACTCAAGTTAACTTTGCAGTGAAGACATATCAGTATAAAAACATACGGTGAAAGTATGCGGGTGTGGTCAGTAAATGTTACAGGGGAAAAACACGTTGACCACAAGGGGTAGTTGGAAATGGGGACCTTAGGTTTACTATGGAAATAATGACTTTTAGCTTCTTTTTCTTTTTTTGCCTAAGGGAAAAAAATTTATTTAGATGATCCTGTTTTTTGAAATCTTGTTGTTACAAGGAAAATAGTTTGGGTCTTTTTTTGTTCGTTTTTTGTCACCAATTGTAGTACGCTAGTAGCAATATTTGTTTTTTATTTATTTATTGTTGGTTAGCTTCTGACCCAACTTATTGACATCATTCTTATCCTCTGATATTATCTCTGCTCCACTGTATTACACTGTGTCCGATTCTGTGCTGCTCCCAGTGCCTGGACCTTCAACCAGCTCTTCTTGTGCACCAAATAACAATAATAATGTTCAAGTCACTGTCTTTCTATATTCAAGTCTTCTATAAGACCTTTGGCAAGTACAGAACAGTTTTAAACAGCTGATTTGTTTTGTACTGTTTGTGTCTTTCAGACTGTATGTTTCTGAAACAGTGACCATGTCTTCCTTTGTTTCTACATTTCTGATGAATATAGTGTGGAATAGTAAATAATTACAACAAAATAATATATTTGGGATGTCTATGGTTTGTTGTGCATACAAATATGCCTTCCTCTCTGTGCTTTGTATTATATTATTGAATCCTTTATTTGAGGTGGAAGACAGTGGGTGATTTCTCACTTGGTCAGGGCATAGCCACTTATAAATTGTTTCTCTTGAATAAGTTGAAATGAATTCTTTGAAGTGCCTTAATCCCAACTGAATTTTCTAGAGCATGTTTCTGAACACTATTCTCCAAAGTCTATTTAAATACAGTCTTGTTTGTTTTTACAAATAATAGCAATATCAGCAACAGAAAGTTTGTCAGAAGGTTTGTATAGGTGCAGTTTGTTGTACAGGAAATTACTAACACAACTCTTGAGAAGGGATACATGTTTTACGTAATAAAATTTATAGTGTGTATGACTAATTGCCAATGTTTTTTTTTCCCCTTTCCATCCTGTAGCCGTCCTCAGAAGGTGTGTTTGTGTCCATTCTTCCCTGTACATCCTCTAAAAGTCTCCACCTGCTTGTATATAATTCAGCATCCAGCGGAGGTGAGTAAGGCTATGGGAATTGTCAGAGTTCAGCTAGAAGCTTCAACAGTAAAGGGTGTGAGAGAGGGCAAGAGGAAACAATCTTGTTCACACATGTGCAACAACTTAATCTTTGAAAATATCTATAAAGCTGAACAACTAGTTCACATGATTTGTTAACCTCATTTATTCTTTTATTTTTAAAATCTGTCATTATTTTCCTAATTTTTCCCCCTCCTCTTGAATCATGGCCCATTCTTGAAATCCTTATGTGTAAGAAATCCTTCCTCACATAAGCAGTCTCATTATGTCAATGGGGCTATTTGTGTAAGTAAGGATTTAGGAGTGAGCCCGTAGGTAATACGTGCCTACTGGCCTGGAGACAGTTGAAGCATGAATATATTTTAGTCATAGGAGATCTGTGTTTAGCTTTTATTATTCTGTATTAATCTATTAATATTTAACAATATAAATCAAATCAGCCTGAGGTAATGGCCTTAAATGTTGTAGCAAGGAGAAGTCTACAGGAAAGCACAGTTACTTATCCGGTCTACTAGAGCTACTATTTCAAAAATAAATAAATTAAGTATTTAATGAAGCACATAAGTGAATCCTAAAAGAAACAGACTACCTATTTGTTTTCTTGGGTATTCTTAATGTTTTCTGATAACCTGTACTTAGCTCCTCAAGAATTCCCAGTGATCTGTGTTTTTTGTAAGGATCCTCCCAAGCGTTGATCATATTTTTCTACATTTTTGCTTCTTTCATGCCTTCAAAAAAATCATGGGCCCTAATAACTGTGTAAACCTAATAGCAAGATTTCTAATAACAATTTCATGTGTCTCCCGAATTAAGGATGATACATTCTCCTGGCCATCTAAATGATGGAATTACGTTAGTTGCACCCAATTTGGAGAGGCATTGTGGTCTAATGGATGGGGCACTGGACTGGAAGTTAAGAGGCCTGGGTTCTGGTCCTGGTTTGGCTGCTGACCTATTGTGTGACCTTGGAGATGTCACTTTACCTCTCTGTGTCTCTTTTCCCTCACACCTTCTGTCTGTCTTGTCTATTTAGATTTTAAGCTCTTCAGGACAGGAGGCTGTGCTGGGGACTTGGGGATGTGGCATAGAGTTAGCTGTGCTGACCGTACACCTATTTGTTTTACCACCCCTTTCCCCCAGCCTCGCTAGAGGAATCTCCAGCAGTGTAGAACAGTCTGCTTTCTGGTCAGAAGCAAAGGAATGCAGCATGGCTCAAGTCTGAGCCCTTAATGGAGTTAAAAGAATGTAAGCCATACTGTACATGTCTCGGTTCCAAACAATGCTTCCTGCAAAGCTAGTGATCACTATGTCTAACTTCTGTGAAGGAAATTTAAGACCAATAACCTTCTGGGTTTAATATCCTCATGCATAGATCTGGTGCCGTTAGCTCACCTTCACTTATTCCTTATGGTTGATAAGCATCCCCAGTTGAATCCTGAGGATTGTGGATTTTTTATTGTTACACTTTATCCATTCCAGAGAAAATCAAGATGACATTTCAACTGAGAGAAACCAAAAGGATATTGGTTTTTGTTTGTTTATTTTTAATAAATTTTCTTTTAGTAGATGTTTCATTATTAGTCATGAATCATGAAAAATCCAGTTCACTACAGAGAAACTATAAGGTAGTAACCAACACCATTAACTCTCAGAAAAGAAGAATAACCCCCATGGTGCTGTATCTATGGTACTTCAGTAGTCAAATATTCAGTATTTCCACAAAACAAAGCATTGCACACTGCTGCCGGGAGGAACATGGAAGAGTGCAAAGGAAGGAAATAATTACATGTTTTCAGACCTGTAGATTGAAAATAGAATATATTTAGCCTTAACCTTTACTAAGGTCTTAGTTATCTACAAGCTCATGTCTGAATTCTCAAACAATTTCTTCTCTACTTTGTGTAGTCCATCTTTCATATACTGTCTACATTTCCAAACATACTTTTCTCTTGTAGTTCACCTTTAATTCAGTTAAAAAAAATACTCTTCCATACAGTTAGCAGCAAGCATTTGTCTAAAAGTTAAGTTATTTCGATTGGGCAGTGGGACCAAATTAGAGAAAAACATTGAAAGTAACAATTTTTGAATGTCTTCCTCCTGCTGGCTATTAGTATTTTTTTTAATGAGAGACAAATAGTAGCTGTTCTTTCTGCTCTTTGTTGCCATTCTTTAACTACTTGCCAAAAAATGAATCTTCTGACACATCCAAGATTATTGTTTTTGGCATCTGTTTGTGAAAGTAAAGTCAACCTCATTTGTGTGTGTGTGTGTGTGTGTGTGTGAGAGAGAGAGACAGACAGACACGGGAGGGGGGGAACCCCACAAGTATAAAAACTAATGTATTCTGTGCCTGTATTAGACTAGTCTGTTGTTTAAATGCTTTGTTTGGATAGTGGTAGCTCAGGACATTGGGTGCACTATCAGTTTTGCTGTCATCGTTTTTCAGTCTTTGACCAGGTTTCTACTTTTTTGTACATTCTTGCTTCTTCACTCTGAGCATAAGAATAAAATTTTGTTTTAACTTTTTAGATTTTTTAAAAGCCGTGAAACTTCTTATCAATTTCTTGAATCACAAATAAGCCCTTTTGGCAAAATTGCAGGACGACTATAGGTGAAGAAGCCTATTAAGTTTATATCATACTATCTTTTTTCATCTGGTTGGTGGCTTCCATTGTGCCTGATGAATTAATAGCAAGTGCTTGGTGGCTCTGCAATTTGAAATCAATCTCTCTCTCTCCCTGTCACACACATATATTTGTGTATAATACATTTTGTTATCTAGCATACTGTTTATGTAATCTGCATTATTGTTAACGGTACTGATCAGGGTGTGTTCTCTATGGTTTCCGTGTTCATTGTTTCTCATTTTTTGTTGAAGTTTCTGTTCACAGTTTTCTTTTACAAGTACCCTTGAGCTTTATTTTAAGTCACTGAAGGTCTGACCTTGCACCATTGAAGTCAATGGGAGTTTTTTCATTGACTGAGAGAGAGAGCAGGATAAAAGTCCAACGTGAGAATCTATTGAGATGGGTAGCTCTAAAAAAGAAATAATTAGATACCTGTAAAAAATGCTTCTCTGAAGATATACAGTGGTGAAGAGACTGACCTCATTTGTTTTTTCATGTTTTAATTGGCTAATATGTATATGGAAGTATTCTAACTTCCAGCTTGAAATTAACTGGTGAAGTATTGGGGGGCATGTTAAATACTTCAGCAGTGGTAGGATGAGAAGTCCTCATCACACCAAACTTCATAGAATTTGGTTTATGGGAATTCCTGCCAGGTCTGAACAGGTGAATGGAGGCAAGACTACATGTTTTCACTGAGCTGTATATTTTCAGAGAGCAACAATTACAGGTAAGTATTACACAGAATAGAATAAATTAAAATTGGAATCTGGATTTTTTCCCTATTGTATGCCTTTTCTATCACTGAGAGAGCCTGTATGATGCCTATTTTGTGGTAGTAAGAACTACAAAAGAAACTACTACATCTTAAGAGTTTAAGAAAGCATCCTTATTCTTTAAAAAATGTTTTTTTCCCTTTTTGATATAAAGGAAAGTCGAGTATTACGGACAGTGCCTCTTCTAGCTGCTTGCCTCCCTGGAGACAAGTGTAAAGTCTTGATTGGCCGACGTTTTGGTGAAGATAGGTAAGCAGAATTGCTGATTCAACTTCTGGTTATCTGTTGTGTACTATTGATGATACTGCTTTTAAAAGGTACACTGAATATTTTTTCATTTCTAAGTGTTCACTGCTGTGCAGTGCTAAGGCTCACAATGAAGTTGAAATACAGTACTGCATTTTGTAAACTCCTTTTTGGTCTGTTTCCTTTTAATTAACATCAAATCCATCAAATTTTTTTTTTTTTTTTTAAACAAGCCCTCGGGGGGTCAAAAGTTGTTACCTCTTCATATGGGGATGCTGTTGTATTCTGTATGTTCATTCTTGTCCTCTTTTCAGAAGCCTGATACTGTGACACCTTTACTTCAGGTGAGAAGACAAGATGTCCTGGTCTTTTCTAAAGCCAGTAAATGGCAGTGCAGCCGATGCCCTGCATCATTCTTATCAGTCATGATGCCTACAAAAATGGTTAGGCAGCTGGTATGCAGTGACCATTGCTTATCACGGTGTTGTTAATAGTCTCGTTGTTACTTTGTACTACCTCTGTTTATCTGTATACACACATCTGTTGTGTCTCCTCTTTATACTTAATTCCTTCCCTGAAAAGCTTAAAATCTATCTTAATTTTATATGCTTGTTCAGTTCTTAGCACAAAGACTGATGGCTAATAAGTGCTACTGCAGTACAAATAATAATCTGCATTGATTGATTTAAGCTAAGTCTGCACTACAGAGCCTATGTTGTAATAGCTATGCTGGCATAGCCCTCGTGTAGACGCAACCTACAGTAGCGGAAGGAGTTTTTCTGTCAGTCTACGAACATCACCTGTTCAGGCAACTTTAACTACATTGACAGAAGTACCGTTATGTCGACATAGTTGCACCTACACTGGGGGTTTTGTCAGTCAGGGGTATATTTTTTCACATCCCTGACCAGCGTAGCTATGCCAATATAGCTTTTAGATGTAAATCAGGCTGTAGATGCTTTACAAGTCTGAGAAGAGGGAGTCCTGAGATTAAAAATGAGTGCGTATTTTTGGTGACATTCTTTCTATTAGCTGTGTGTTAACGCATGGCAGTTTCTTCACATTTATTTTTTGATATTCTGAAATTTTGGACAAGATTGTCACATTAGTATTGTCTTTCATCCTCATTGGATGAAGCTAATTTTTTATCAACAAACTTCTGGTGCAAATGCTTGTGAGATTTTGTTGCATAAATGTTCCCTGAAAGGCAACAAAAAAGGGTGTGAATACTGATGAAGCAAATTCATTTAAAATTCAAATGAATATTTGGGGAATCTTTTTGCAGAATTCACTGAGGTCTACTGAACAGAGATGCCATAAGTCAATTCAGAATGTTTTTATTAGTCTTCTATGGTAATAAGCATTTAAATTACCTAAGAACTTCCAGTGTATGGGAAAACTGCATTTTCCTCCAGTTAAAGCAGAAAATGAAATCACTTTTCATGGTGACATGCACTGGATGTATTGTTTCCAATGCAGTCTGCTTTTGGTAAAGCAAATTTCTTTAAGTGTCCCAAGTGCAATTTTTTACCCTTTCTCAGTTCAAAAGCCAGAATTTTGCTCCAATTTAAAACAAATAAAATAATAATAATAAAAAAGCTTTTCAGTAGAGACAAAACACAGAAAACTTTAGCCCCAAAAGTGAAAGGTTTTGAAAATTTATGAACATTTTAAAACAAAAGGGTAGAACTGTTTAGCACCCACAACTATTGTAGCCTTTATCTCAATTGAATTGATAGTTCTATGCTAAAACACTGTCCATAGTAAGTAAGTCCATCTCCTGTGTTGCTACAGTTTTAAGATCAACAGGGTAAAAGTCACCCTTAGAGATTCTCTTAGGTTGGGAGACTCTAGGAGTACACGAAGAGGGAATACAGTGACCACACATGGAATCACAAGTCATTTTGTCTGTATTATGTTACATTCACACATACATGTACAAAACTATGCAATAGCCAATGCTGTATTCATACTCACCTATCACAGAGAGTCAGGTTCATCTCTCAACAGGTTGTCATCAATGGGGCGGGGGGGCGGGGAGGAGAGTCTTTCTGACTTGGTTCTTCCCTGATGGTATAAGGCCCCCAGTCTAGAACCCAGGGCTGTGAAGCCACCAGTCAGCTGATATCTCCAGGCTGCCACCCAGCGGCAAATGTAACCAGCTTGCTCTCCACTTCCCAAGACCTGCTGTGGATACAGCCCACGGGAAGTTCCACCTCAAGGATTTGACAGAGAGGAGCCTCTTGGCTCCTCATTGGCTTCCTGCCCTATATAAACCCAATGAGTGTTCCAGGAAGTTTCCAGGCAACAGTGTGGATCTCCTGTAGCTGCCACAGCCAGGCCTGCCACTGACATTGGCTTGATTTGGACTTTGCTTCCTGACTCGAACCTGAAACCTGACTTGGACTCTGACCTTTTGACTCTGACCCTGGCCTAGAACCTGACTACAAACTCCTCTGCTACTCCCAGCCTCAGGTTTTCCCCCTGCTCTGACCCTTGGCCCTTACTGCCTTTGGTGGGATCCTGACAGATGGGTTTTTTTTTCTGATGTGGTCTTACCATCCTGTCCATACCAGCAAACCCTTTTTATCCTGTGTTATGACCACATCTACCATCATATGTATATGCATGACTGTTCCAACCCCCTTTTCTTTCTGTCCTTCCACATCCCATACATTTTGGGATGCCCTGCTTTTCATAGGTGGTTCTCTGAGTTCCCCTTAGTCTCATCAGCATCTATGTAAACATGTTCCCATGGTAACCTGTGGGGAGAGCAAAACTTTCCACAGTGATGTTACAGTCAGGTGTCTTGCAGTCTAGATAGGTACATTGCAATATATTTCCCCAAACATCACCTACTGGCACTTTCTTTACAATAATCTTGTAACTTTACTTGTACAGGGTTATTTCTGGTTAAGCTACTTATGTCAGCTCTTCTTAGGCCTGAGGCCTAGTATGGCTAATCTGAAATCCTGCAGGTCTCAGCCTGTAGGCCATGCGTTACAACCTTATCTTTATCTGTCTAATACATACTCATCACTCAAATACTTGTCAATTTTATACTTCTATGATCCTATCCTACTTATATCTATACCTATACCTATACTTACAATTTAAATCTATTCATCACACACTGATTACATATGAAATAGCATATGCATTAATCCCAACAATATATCACAATTAAATAATAAACTGAACTAATTGGCTACATTATATTACATATTACCACTATAGTTATTTGATCCATATGCAAATAGATGAGCATTTTGTGCTGTAAAATACATTGTCAGCAGTGAAACACCCACACCGTTGCAAAAAGTCTCAAAAGAGATACACAAGATAAAGGTGACAGAGTTGTACCCAGCTGATTGTGGGAGGTGAAGTCAAATGGTAAAAGAAGGTGAGTATAAGGTTAATCTCTGACAGTTTTCTACCTGTATAAATAGTGTTTAAATGATACTACTGGTCACCAATAAAAACAGTCCACTCACTTCATAATACTTTTAAATGCTCAAAATATTTAGCTCCAGAGAAAAGAGCGATTCCTAAAACAAACTAATAGTGGGTTTTAATCATAGAATATCAGGGTTGGAAGGGACCTCAGGAGGTCATCTAGTCCAACCCCCTGCTCAAAGCAGGACCAATCCCCAGACAGATTTTTGCCCCAGATCCTTAAATGGCCCCCTCAAAGATTAAACTCACAACCCTGGGTTTAGCAGGCCAATGCTCAAACCACTGAGCTATCCCTCCCCCCCAATTAACAATTGGAGCTTTTAAATCATTACCACTAAACCCTGCCTTCCTCCTTTTTCAGTCACCATGGACAGCACCACCATCCTCCCTGTCACTCAGGCCTGTAACCTGCATGGTATTTTCTACTCAGATCTGTCTCGGACATCACGTCCAGGTCATTTCTAAATATTGCTGCTTTATCCTGCAAAACATCTCTAAAATTCTGCCTTTTTTTTTTCTCCATTCATACAGAGAAATTTGTCATCCAGACCCTCATCTTGCATCTCTAGTACTGTTACATCTTTCTCTCTCCTGCCTTGATAAATATTACCTTGCCCCAGTTACCTCCATTTAAAAAACTACTGCAAAGATAGTTGAAGGAATGATCCATGAAAACCATGTCACTCCTCCCTGGTTCCCTCTTCTCCACTGCATCAAACATAAACTACTCATCTTTGCTTTTAAAGCCTTTCGTGGCCTATTTTAACATCATCTCTTGCACACCCTCAAGATGTTGACTTCTGCCAGTAATGCCAGCCTTTATTGTCCATTATGTTAATACAAGAACCTTCATACTTTTTCCCATGCTGACCCTCATGTATGGGAGAAGCTGGCTTTAAACATCCAGAAAGCCACATCATTGCTTTCCTTCAGATTGCTCCTTACAATTTTCTGTCATGATATGTACAAAAAGCTCAACAATAGTTACATACCTGATGCATGATGACAACTGTTTTTCATGCATACTAGTCTTGTCTCAGTTACCTCGTGCTCCACTGTCTGTCTATCTATTCATCTGCTGTCTCTTATCTTATATTTAAATTGTAAGACCTTTTAGGGCATAGACTATACAATTGTTAGCATAATGGGGCCCTCATCCATTATTAGGGTCCCAGGACATCACCACAATACAAATAAATTGAATTCTGGAGTTGAATATTCATGCGTTCATGGATTCCGAGATCAGAAGAGTCATTGTGAGTGCCTAGCATGACCAATAATAACACAGGCTATAGAACTTCCCCAAAATAATTCCTGTTGAACGAGAGCATAACTTAAAAAAAAAATTCACTCTTAATTTAAAAATTGCTATTGATAGAGAATCCACCATACCCTTGGTAAATTGTTCCAGTGGTTAATTACCCTCACTTAAAAATTGCCATCTTATATCCAGTATGAATTTGTCTAGCTTCAACTTCCAGCCTGTGGATCGAGTTATACCTTTGTCTGCTAGATTGAAGAGCCTGTTATCAAATTTTTGTTCCCTGTGTAGGTACATATAGACTGATAAGTCATCCCTATCCCATCTCTTTGTTAAACTAAATAGAATGAGCTCCCTGAGTCTGTCACAATAAAGCTTGTTTTCTAATCCTATTAGTATTCTTGTGGTTCTTCTCTGAACCCTCTTCAGGTTATCAACATCCTTCTTGAATTGTGGTCACAGTATTTCAGCAGTGGTTGCACCAGTTCTTCTTCAAGCACTTGCTCACATCCATTCCGTGGTAGGTTTGCACATGCCACATGCACAGTTGCCAGAGATTTTTTTCCCCTTAGTGGTATCCAGGGGACCGGCCCTAGTGCCCCTGGGAGCCCTGCACACGTGCACCGGTATACGGGGTGCCGCCAGCTCCACATCCTCTCACTTCCTTTTTACTGCCCGTGACAGTTGCTTGGAATGACCTTCCTGCTCTTGAAAGTCTTTCCCAGTGGTTTGGACTCTGTAGTCCATTGTATATAGTTTTTGTAGTTGGCGTATTTAGTTATCAGTTAGTATTAGTGTATGTAGTGTAAATAGTGGTCCCAGTCATCAAGGAGCATCATCTCAGGGTACCTCCTGCGGTGAGTGGAGGCCATGCCAGTGAGTGACCCGCATTTGAGCTTTCTAAAATGCCTTGGGGAAGCTTACGTAAAGGAGAAGCGCAAGATCTGCAGGAACTTCAGACTGTGCACTCAGAAAGGCAGGGACGTTCATCTGAAGACTTTGCTCATGGAGGCAACCCTCCGATAATCCTCAGAGCCTGGCTGCTCTGAATCAGCACTGAGCACTTTGGCCTCCGTGCGAAGTGCTCCACCGGCACTGTGCTCTTCCTGGCACTGTTCTCCATACAGGAAGAATCATAAGAAACAGCGTGCCAAGAGAGGGCGCTCTCTGATGCTGAAGAGGGACAAGTGGGGAGTAGCTGACGAAGTGAGACCTGTGCCGGGCCACTCATCCTTCCCAGATTCATGGTTGACTATGTCGACTCTACGTAAGGCACTGAGCCCGGTCTGGGGCCCACCTCTGACTCCTGAGAGCAGTTGTGTCACCTCGTGCCTGTGGACGCCCTCAACTCCAGGGGCTGTGAGTTCTATCCCAGCACCGACCATTGTGGCACCTTCCAGGGGAAGGCCCTCCATGGCCCCACCATAGCAGTCCCCAACCCGGCGTCAGTCACCAGTTTCCCAGCACCGCCTGGAGGCAGAAACAGCTACGGCTCCGCCATGGTCTCCGAGGGAAGAGTCCTCTTTGGAGTCAGAGGGGCAATCCTTTGCCCCGCCAGAAAAGTACTGATACCCGACTTACGCACCGGACTTCAGTATCGGCCCTGCAGCTGGAGCTTGGCCATTGGGCCATTGGCCAATGCAGTGGCAATATTGGAACACATGATGGTTTCCCCTGGTACCGAGACCCCCTTCCCAGCATTCATATTTGGTGGTGTCCTAGAAACAAGCCACTGACCCCGGCACTGGACCCCGACTCCAGTACTGACCCTGGCACCAAGTCACTGAAGTGGCCCCAATGAAAGTAGTCCAGGTGCAGGAGAAAGGACCAGCCCCTCTACGGTGCTAGCCTTCTTCCTCATCATCCCCGGATGAGGCAGTCGCAGGTCCTAATAACCCGCTTCCACCAGATGACTTCAGGGCCTATCAAGAACTCCTGAACATGTCACCACAAATTTGAGGCTGGAAGCCTAGGAGTAAAGGAGTCTATGCAGAGCCTGATTGACAGTGGCCCTGCCAGTCAATGAGGCAGTGTTGGGTCTAGTCAGGGTGCTATGGCAGACCCCTTCGTCTCTGCTGCCTACCTCAAAAAGGACAGAGAGGAAGTACTATGTACTGGCCAGTGAGTTTGAATACCTGTACTCACATTCCCCCGTCAGGATCCCTGGTGGTGTCCGCTGCAAACGAGCGGGACAGACAAGCGCAGTTGAGCACCACCTCAAAGAATTAAGGCTGGATCTGTTTGGGTGAAAGGTTTATTCCACGGGCAGCCACCAGCTTCGTATCTCTAACCAGCAGGACGTTGCTGGGAAAGTATAATTTTAACCTGTGGGACTCAGTGGTCAAGTTAAAGAGCTCCCTGCCACAGGAGTCAAAGCAGGAGTTCATGCCCATCTTGGAGGAAGGCAAGACGGTGGCCAGAGCCTCCCTCCAGGCAGCTCTGGATGCTGCTGACTCAGCAGCCACAACGATGGTGTCAGCGGTCACCATGAGGTGCTATTTGTGGCTCCAATCATCAGGTCTCTCGCATGAGGTTCAGTAATCCGTCCAGGAACTCTCCTTCAAGGGTACCTCCCTGTTCTCAGATTCCAAGCTTCACGACCTCAGACTCAAGGGCCATACTTCGCTCCCTAGGCCTGTTTACGCCCCGGGCCTCCAGGAAGCATTTCAGGCCTCAGCAGCCTCCCAGGTTTTTGGGGCCTCCCAGGCAGGAACCCTATAAAAGAAAGGACTATTAATGTTGTCAGCCCCTACCTTCTACCTCAGTTTCCCAGTCAGGCTGAAGTAGGTACCCCGGTGGGACCAGGCTAGCCTTTTGAAGGCACACCTGAGGATGATATACCAGACTCAATTCAGGATCCACCCCCCCCTTTGGTTTTTGGACTGCCTATGTAACATTGTACCGTTGGGTGCTCTGTACTGTAACAGTTGGTTACACCCTGCAGTTTTCATCTTTCCCACCTCTCCAACCCCATCCCTCTTCATGGACCCTTCTCATGAGCAGATTCTTGTCAAGGAGGTACAAGTCCTCCTACATATGGGGGCAATAGAGAAAGTTCCTCTGGACTTGAGATGGAAGAGGTTTTACTCCCAAGTTTTTCTAAGCCTTAAGGCCAAAGGGGGCCTACAGCACATCCTAGAACTGCATCACCTCAACAAATAGCTCAGGAAAGTGAGGTTCCGCATGGTCTCCCTGGCCTTCATCTTTCCCTTCCGGGATCCAGGAGACTGATACGCTGCCCTCAATTTAAAGAATGCTTATTTCCACATCTCCATCCATGGACACAGGAGATTCCTCAGGTTTGTGGTGGGCCAATGCCACTACCAATTCACCACGCTTCCCTTCAGTCTATCACAGGGGTTCTCAAACTGGGGGTTGTGACCCCTTAGGGCGTCGCAAGGTTATTACACCCCCAAACCCTGCTTCACCTTCATTTATAATAATATTAAATATTTTTAAAAGTGTGTTAAATTTATAAGGGGGGTCACACTCATAGGTTTGCTGTGTGAAAGGGGTCACCACTACAAAAGTTTGAGAACCACTGGTCTATCTTCAGCCCTCAGGTTTCTACTAAGTGTATGGCAGTGGTTGCAGCCTACCTCAGATGTTGAAGCCTACAAGTCTACCCATACTTCGATAATTGGCTGATCAAAGGCCACTCTCAGGTTCAGCACAGCATTGGCATAGTACATGCCACCCTTTGGGCGCTGGGTTTGTTAATAAACTAACATAAATCAACATTGGTCCCGGTGCAGAGAATAGAGTTTACTGGGGCAATGCTCAACTCCGCCCAGGCCAGGGCCTGCCTACCTACTGGGGCCAAGTTCCGAACTATGTTGGATCTAATCACCCGGGTCACAGCTCACCCGCTTATGACCGACCAGGTGTGCCTCAAACTGTTAGGTCACATGGCAGCATGTACCTGCCTGGTGCAGTATGTGCAGCTACGCATCAGAACCCTACAAATGTGGCTGGAGTCAGTTTACTCCCCGAGTAGATGCCACTTGCACTCGGTTCTCACGATTCCATCACCTGTCTTAGCTTCTCTGACTTGGTGGAGAGACTCACATTCTGTGATGAAGGGGGGTGCCTTTTGCTGCCCCATATCCAACAGGTACCTTGGTTTTGGATGCGTCAGACATGGGGTGGTGAGCCCATCTCTGCAGACTCAGGACCCAGGGTTTCTGGTCCCAGGAAGAACTCTCCCTGCACATAAACGTCACAGAACTTAGGGCAATATGCTTGGCCTGCCTGGCTTTTCTCCTCCAACTCTTAGGCAAGGTCATGCAGGTCTTGACAGACAACATGGCCTTAATGTTTTACATCAACAAGCAAGGGGGAGCTCGATCCTAAGCCCTGTGTCGGGAGGCTCTCCGACTGTGGGACTTTTGTATGAAACGTGCCATTTACCTTGAGGCTTCGCACCTCCCAGGAGACCGGAATGCACTGGTGGATCACCTCAGCAGGTCCTTTTCCTCTTGCCATGATTGGTCTCTTCACACGAAGGTCACCACTGTTATCTTCCAGAAGTGGGGGACTCCCCAGGTGGACCTGTTTTGCCACCAGACAGAACAGGAAATGCCATCAGTTCTGTTCTATGCGCGGGCTCAGCAGGGGCTCCCTTTCCCATGCCTTTCTGCCCTCATGGACAGATGGCCTGTTGTACGCCTTCCCACTGATCCTTTTGGTTCACAAAGTCCTCCTAAAGATCAAGAGGGACAAGGTGAAGGTTATCATGATAGCTCTGGCATGGCCATACCAGCATTAGTTTGGCATGCTTCTGGACCTCTCAGTGGCAGCTGCACTAATGCTCCACCCTGTCCGGACTTGATTTTGCAAAACCATGGTTGGTTGCTTTTCATCCAAACCTCGTCTCCCTACACCTACGGCATGGCTGCTGCATGGCTGAACCCTGAGGAGTGGGCCTGCTCAAATCAGTCTTGCTAAGTAGCAGAAAACATTCCACCAGGGCTACCTACTTGGCTAAGTTGAAATGTTTCACTTGTTGGGTCTTTTGAACAGAATCTTTTTCCATCTCGGTCTTCCCTGCAGTACATCTTGGGCTACCTGCTCCACCTGAAACATCATGGTCTGGCTCTGTTGTCTGCTAAGGTTCACTTGGCAGCCATCTCGGCCGTCCATCCTCCAGTATAGTGCAGATCAGTCTTCTCCCATGAGATGACAGTCAGGTTCCTCAAGGGTTTGGAAAGACTCTACCTGCAGGTTTGTAACCCAGTTCCCCCATGGGACTTAAACCTGGTCCTGTCAAAGCTCACAGGGGCCCTCCTTGGAGCCATTGGCATCTTGTTTCTTCCTGCTACTGTCTTGGAAGGTCACCTTCCTGGTGGTGATCACTTTGGCCAGAAGGATCTACAAGATCAAAGCCCTGACATCAGAACCCCCTTATATGGTATTCTTCAAGGACGAGGTCCAGCTGCGCCCCAACCCGACCTTCCTACCAAATGTGGTGTCAGAATTCCATAGCAACCAGGATATTTTTCTGCTTATCATCTTTCCTCTGATGAGGAACGTTGGCTCCACACGTTAGACGTTAAGCGGGCCCTGGCCTTCTATATCGAGAAGACTAAGCCCTTCCGCAAGACTATGCAACTTTTTGTAACAGTAGCGAAAAGGATGAAAGGACTACCAGTGTCATCCCAAAGAATCTCATCCTGGACAACTGCTTGCATCTGAGTTTGCCAAGAGCAGGCAAAGGTTCCCCTTCTGGCCATCATGACAGCTCATTCAACGAGAGCCCAGGCTTTGTCAGCAGAGTTCCTCACTGAGATACCAATCCAGGACATCTGGAGAGCCTCAATATGGTCGTCAGTTCATACCTTTGTGTCCCACTATTCCATCACCCAACATGATGATGCAAGTTTCGGGAGAGCAATGTTGCAATCTGCCCATCCATGAACTCCGAGCCCACCTTCAGGGATACTGCTTGTGAGACATCTAGCATGGAATGGACATGAGCAAGCATTTGAACAAGGAAAAGAATGGTTACTAACCTTTCATAACTGTTGTTCTTCAAGATGTGTTGCTCATGTCCATTCCATGACCCACATTCCTACCCTTCTGTCGGAGTTACCGGCAAGAAAGAACTGAGGGGGTGCAGGGCTGGCAGCACCCCTTATACCGGCTCATGTGCACAGGGCTCCAAGAGGTGCTAGGGCCGGTCCTCTGAATACCACTAAGGGGAAAAAGAAATCTCAGGCAACTGTGCACGTGGTGCGCACACCTAGCATGGAATGGACACGAGCAGCACATCTCAAAGAACAACAGTTATGAAAGGTTAGTAACCAATTTTTCCAAATGCAGAGGTAAAATAATCTTTCTACTTCTACTCAAGATTCCCCTCTGTATTCATCCAAGGATATATTAACCCTTTTGGTCACAGTATTGCACCATTTAGATGATTATCTATTACATTCAGCTCGTTCAACTGATTATCTACCACAACCTTCAAATCTTCTTCTTTTTTTTTTCTTAGAGCAAACTTTTTAAAGAAAGGTGCCAGTTTTCTTCTATTTATCTGTTCCAGGAGTGTGGAGTTTTTATTTTGCTGCAAATCTGCAATCACAGCTCGTATGACAGGGGTCGGCAACCTACGGCATGCGTGCCAAACACGGCACATAAGCCGATTTTGAGTGGCACAGTGCCAAGGTCCCGGCCCACAGCCCCACTCAGCCCCCCTGCCCACTGCTCTCCCCTGCGGGGGCAGGAGGCAGAAGCTTGGTCCTGCGGCAGCCAAGCTTCCTCCCCTCCCCCGCTTCTTCCCCCAGCGTGGTGCTTTCCTGCCCCTCCTCCTCCCCCTCCCTCCCTCTCCCTGCACCGATCAGCTGATCGCCCTTGTGAGGGGGAGGGGGACGAGTGGCAGCGTGCTTCCTGCTCCGTAGAGGAGGCAGAGAAGAGGTAGAGACGGAACCTTGGGGAAGGGGGTGAAACAGGGCATATCCCTTCCAGCCCCCTGCCGTGAGCCGCTCAGGGCAGGGGGCCGGGAGCACCCCCACGAGCCAAGCACCCCAGCCCTCTGCTCTGCACCTCCACACCCCTGAACTCCCCCCCCACACCCAGCCTTCTGCCCTGTACCCCCACACACCCCCAGCCCTCTGTCCTGACTCCTGAACCACCCTTACTGCCCTCTGCCCTGAACCCCCACACACCCAGCCGCCTGCCCTACACCTCCACACACCCCAGCCCTCTGCCCTGACCCCTGAAC
>NW_020664420.1:66155748-66184931 GCF_002925995.2 Terrapene triunguis | reverse complement strand
TTAGGGCTCCTCTATATCGGGACACTCGGGAAAGTTAATGCAAACTAATTTTTAAAATGGATTAGTTAGACTGCATTAAACCCCTCTATGGATGCTCTTATTCAGAATTAAAGTGGCCTTAATTTGTGTTATCTTAATTCAAAAGTGAATTAAACTAACCTAAATTAATGCCATTTTCATTCTGAATAAAAGCATCCACCACAGGGGTTTAATGTCATTTAAGTAATCCACTTTAAATTCTCACATTCATTTAATTTGGATTAATTTTCCTGGGTGTCCCCATGTAGACACGCCCTTATTTGTAAAATGGGTGAATGCCGTTGCGTCTCCTAAGTGTATGAATCCTTGGTTAATAAGGATTGTGAAGGACACAGAAATATTAAGAACAGCCAGTAGAACTAGGATTTGAGCTCGTGGTCTGTTGGTTTGTAACTTTCCCTCCCCTAGTAATGTGTGGGGAAGGTCTGTATGTGTGAGTGTATATAATAATCAAAAAGCATGAAATTTACTGAGTGGTGCAGGAAGTCACATTGTCCTGTTTGTTATAACTGAGTATGAATTATATATACACTTAAAAAAGGAAGTTAATACGTTAATAACCATATGTATTCTTCTTGTATGTATGTCAGATTTAAGACTATGTAGTAGTTGATAAAGCCATGGGTGTTAACAGTGTGTTGTGGAAGGAAGGTAATAATAGTTAACAGTTGATGCACTTTATATTTGTGAAGATAAACAGAAATATGGCTATTGGCCTCCACAATTTACTTGCTTTTCATTATGTGAGGAAAACGTTGTAAGTAGAGCAGAGCAACCTTAAATAATATTAAATGAATTTTCCTAGTTTTTAAACTGTTGAAATTGAAGATGAAAAATTGCAAGCAAATAATATGCTGCCTTACAAAGAATGGCAACAATCTGGTGAATGCAGCAGCTGCAGTGAGGGGTCAGAGTGGAGAAATGTTGACAGCCTACAAACAGCTTTTGCAACTAGACAAACCTTGTCATGTATGAAGACATAGGATGCTACTTAGCAAAGAATGTTGATATTCGTAAATGTGGCACTTTTAAATTGATGACACTGAAGTCAACATTTACATTAGAGTAAATGGGCCTGTAGTAATTTGAAACTGGATGCAATGTATGGACATAGAGCTGTGCCTAGCAAACAACACCATCATATAATTAATGGGCCCTTTCAAATAGGCACAACTCAAATCAGTTATGAAGCATAACCATTTTTCTCAAATTCCAAAATGGGAAAATATAAAACTGGTATTTATATAAACTAAGTTTAGTGTACACGCTCCATTAGTAATCTTTGCAAAAGGGTTCTGAAAAAAAGTGAGATGCTAGTGACCCAAACATAAAACCATTTGTTTTTATTCCAACAATATTTTAAAATATAACTGCCCTAGAAATTATAATTATCCAGAAAATTAGAAGCTTTCTTATACTCAATTTGTAAGTTTTGAATAAAACAGCTAACAGATGTTGCCATCGTGTGCCTTCTTAAACACAATTCACTGATACAACCTTACCTATGGCTTAACCACTGCTAAACCATAATTGCGTCATATTAAAGTTTTGTTTGGGAATTTTAAATATGAGTATGACTGAGACCATTGGCCATTCAACGTAAAGTTTTGGATAATCCTTATTAGACGCACATTAAAATTTACATGATAAAACAGACAGAACAAATTGAAGGATTAGCTGATAAGCTAATGATTATTGTTAGCTGATAAGCATTACAGCAGTGAAATTAGTACACAGCAATTCTGTGGTTGAAATTCTTTAATTATCAGCTTTTTTCATGATCATATGTTTATAAAAGCGCACAAAAATTAAGTAATTCTAAATCCTGACTAGTTTGAAAATACTGGAATCATGGTACCTAAAGTCAATAGGAACTTTCATTGTATACTTGGTTTGAATTGGAGCAGTGGCTACTCTTTTTGCAGCCTTTTTGAAGTAGGTGGTACTCAGGAGGGAACTGGGCTGTTTAAGAAAATCACTTTTTTCATATACAGCATTTTTTTTTCTGACCGACACTGAGATGTAAAACCTTTAAAAGTCTGGCGCTGATCTGGGGAATAAATGGTGGTAGTTAGAAGATTCAGGTTTTTTTTTTTTTTATTTTTTTTTTTTAAATGGCTTAGTTCCCTCTTGAGGCTTAGCAGCTTCTGAAGGGCTGCCATCAGTATGGTGTCTGCTCTGAAATTAATCTTCCTGGTGCAGCAGTGTCTTAAAGTCAATAATGTTTCAAACTGATACCTATGTAAAAACACCGTTTCATTTCTTAATACAAGCAATGACACATAAGGGCAGAAATTATTGTTTTAGTTACCTATTTTGTAACCAGCTTCACTAACTTTCATTTAATTAACTTTTAATACAAAACACACTTTTTTCTTTTTGTTTTGTATCACCTGTTAATTATTCTTTGTTCTGATGATGAATTTAATAGAGAAAGGTAAAAAGAAAAGAAACTAAATACAAAAAAACTATATTAAGGCATTGTTAAGGTTACGCAGCTTAGCATTTAAACTTAGGGAAATACAAAGGTGCAGGTTGAATACCTAACCATAACTCTGTTCATTTGGACATAACCATTACAATACAAATTTTACTGTATTGTATGTGTATTTTAAGCTTTTAGAAAGAAATGTAGAATGTTTATATGGACCAAATTTTCCAAAGAGTCCCTCACCAATTTCTCCCATTTGGGCAACTAAATGAATGGTATTACTTTCAAAAGTGTTCCATAGAGCAACTCCGATTACGAACACCTGGCTCTAGCTGTGTGTGCTGAGTCCTTTTGAAAACTCATGTCCTATAGCATTATTTTGAGAAGTAGTATGTCACCACATAATTAAAAACTGTATAATAATACTTATGCACAAAGAGGCAGATCCAAAGCATGGTTGTTGCTTTCTGTAAAGTAGCTTTAAAAATGGTATTGTTGAGGTACATATTTGTGTCTCAGCAACTCCATATTATATTTGTTCAGTTTATAAGTAAGAAGATATTTTAACTGCCAACCCTGTATATTATAATTGAATCTGTAAGTCAAGTTATTTCTGTTTCACCACATCAAAGAAAGGCATAGTTAGGTGCAATTGAAGGGTACACCTAATATGTCTCACTCAACGTGTATTTTAATAGTGATGATACATGAGAAGAAAAAGACCAGCTAACCGGCACATCTACACCAAACTAATTTAAAAAACATATGGAACTAAAATATACATGTTACAAAAACATATAACCTCATGAGCTTATTTAGTGTTAACCATGTCCCTCTGTAATCCAACCACCAGGTTGTGTTTGTTGATCTTGTCTCTTCCTATGCTGAGTTTAGAAGTCTATTCTGGAAATCTTACTAGCGCTGGGCATGGCTCCAATAAGGCCACTCATGGTAGTGAGCACTACAGTGTCTGGTAGTGTTTGTGTAATTGGCCCATTACCTGCAAGATGCTGAACACCTCCAGAGAGACGTTCAGCACCCTCCCACCATGTAAGTGACGAGTGCTGAATATCTCTAGAGAGGCTCACTATCTGGTAGGATCAGGTCTGTAGATGGCACGTTCCTTAGGGCAGGGACAATGTCTTTCGTTTGTCTGTAAAGCAACATGCCCACTTATGACACTATATAAGTAATAATTAACTTTCGAATTCCAAGATTTATTTATGGAAGTGGCACTTAGAAAAATAATCTTTATACATTTAAATGGACCAGATCTCAAGTGAAGTCACTGTAACCATTTTTCATTGTCAGCTGTCGATCCAAACTGGATCATGGTATATGCATAAGAGGTCTAATCAGGTGCCTGGTGAATCCGCTTATGGCTGACAAGCCCAATTCAAGAGCAACACAGTTTGTTACAAATTTCCAGATCCATGTGGTGTCTGAGTTACAATCCAAGACTACAGTATGCTGCTTTCTTCTTTCTCACTTTGCTCCATCCTCTGGATCAAAGCCTCTTCATGTTGAGCGGCATCCAGTGCCAGATATTCCCTCCAAATTGGACGGGATTCTTTGCGCTCCTCCCATCTTTCTACATTGATGTTGAACAAGTCAGTGGAACTGCTGAGACAATTAACATAGAATGTCACAGTTCCTTTTCAGAATACAACTGAACCAAGGTTCAGAGTTCAAATGTAACTTTCACATTTCCTAATGTTTTAGTTCTTAGCCATGGAACTTTAATCCTGCATTATTATTAGTACTATTAAATACGCATTAAACTTGGATTTTTGTTTCTGGAAACATTTTGAAATGCTTTTACTTACATAATGGAAAATGTTTTCTGTATTCAGTATTCACCCTCAATCTGATGAAAGCATTTGTAGTCCTTTGCTTTTTATTTATGCTGAAACTATTTTGTATATATGTTTTTTAATCATTTGTAAAAACCTAATAAGACTTAAAATCCATAATAAATAATTCAAACATTCAACGATGTCTGCATAACTGTGAACTTTCCCTAAAGCAAATAAACTGAATTTAGCTCTATATCTAGTGAAAATTAAATGCTGTCATA
This sequence comes from Terrapene triunguis, assembly GCF_002925995.2. Classification (NCBI taxonomy): domain Eukaryota; kingdom Metazoa; phylum Chordata; order Testudines; family Emydidae; genus Terrapene; species Terrapene triunguis. The sequence continues at coordinate 66,180,384 of NW_020664420.1, read as the reverse complement.
TGGGAGATTAAAGCTCTGTTCCTGGTCCTTGTGTCTTGCTCACTAGGCTGGCAGGAGCTGGGAGTATTGCAGAGTCAGTATCTTTTGGCCATTATTTTCAAGCGTCCATTAAGTTTTCCTATCTCTGTTGGTGCCCAACTTGAGATGCCAAGACCACTCTGATTTTTTTTGAAGAGATGCTAAGTACTTAAGTTCCATTGACTTCAAGTAGAGTTTTGGGTGCTTAGCTTCTCTGCAAATCGGAACTAAAACTCTCTAGTTGGACACCCAAAATTAGTAGCCACTTCTGAAAATTTAGCCCCTAGGCCTTTTGTAAGCTTGTGGTAAAGTAACACCTCTTAGTACTTTGCAGATTCCTCTGCCTGACTAAGGAGCAGAATTGAAGGCTATGGATGGGAGTATAGTGGGTTGGATAGTTGAAGTTGGGAGAAGATGAATTTGAAGAGTCAATAAATTGGCAGAGCTATGGGAATGAGGCATGATACGCATTACATATATTTTCCCTTTCAGAAAAACAGTCCTCTCTCTGTTCATGTAGGTATCCTGAATTAGCAGCTGTGTGCCGAAATTCTAGTACTCTAATTCTGTATCCTGGAGCTGAAGCAGCTAATTTGGAAGAATTGGCTTTGATCTTCCCAAGTCCATCCACAGTCATCATCATTGATGGAACATGGAGTCAGGCTAAAGATATATTCTACAAAAACTCTCTTTTCAGGCTTCCTAAGCAGGTAAGATGCAATGTTTTGACTTGAGAGTGTAATATATGTTGTTGTTTTTTTTCACTGGAAGTATTTGAACTAGAACTGGTCAAAAACTAGAACTTTATTCTGTATAAAATTTGTATGTTTCAAATTTTGTTTGTCACAATTGAGACAAAAAGTCAAAATACTGACATTTTTTACAGAACATTAAGTTCAAAAAATTTGGATTTTGAAATGTCAGAATTTTCGTGTTGACGTTGCTGAATTGAAATGTTTCATTTTGTTTTGTTGAACGGACTCAAAACATTAAATTTCAGTTTGGTTCAGCACTAATCCACATCTACTTGAGCTGCTTTAGTGCCTCATGGTTGCTATAGTTTGGGTGCCACATGCTCCCATCCTTTTCTGTGAGCTGAGTTCCCAGGCCAGAGTACTTTTCTCATGATGCACAGTGGTCACATGAATCCCATGATTCACCATACTGGTTCAACTAGAGGGGAGACTGGTGCATCCTGGGAAATGTAGTAGTTCTGCCAGGAAGACTGTCCCATAGAATAAAGAATGCAGTCTTGAGATATTAGAACTGCAGCTCCCATGAGACATTGTGGCAGCTCCAGCAAACACACACAATGTCAAGCTGACCCGGAAAAAAAAAATCGGGTTGGCCTGACAAATTGAAATATTTTCAGTTTGACTTGACATGTTCCAATGGAAAATTTGAAAAATATCAGGGAGGTTTTCCATTTTGTGGAAATGGATTTTTCTGTCCAAAAAAAAGCTTCAGCAGAAAATTCCAAACCATCTCTAGCTTGAACTCAGGACTTCCAAAAGGCAAGTGGTGGTGGTAATGCCTCTTAATAATGTTCACAGTTGTGAAGTCTACATTTTTTTTATCCTTATCCTATTTCCAGGTAAGTGTATGAACCTGAGTGTGAAAGTAGGATATTGTGATCCTTCAGTGCAAATTCTCAACACTTCTACTCATGTCCGAGGGAAAGCTTGTAAGAATCCAGAACGGTCGTCAAATCACAGCTACTGAATATGGAGGGAGCTTATGATGAAACATATTAATAACATCACGTTTTCTCCAGATATTATCATTAACAGAAATAGGTTTTTCCTATCCAAGTACTCTAGATTACAATGTTTGAATATAGCACTAACAGCTAGTGCTAATAAAATTAACAAATGTAGGTTCTAGTCCTGCTCTGAGAACTGTGTAAGCACAGCCCTGAAAAAAATTTGTGTAAGTCTGTGGTGCTGTGTAGGATGCATACACATGATTCTCAGTGCAGGATGGAAGACTTAATTTATTGTTATGTGATTAACCACTCTTATTTGGGCAGTTATTCCATCCTTTGTATAACAAGTTTTAGTCTAACACAAGTTACTTGTTATACACAACTTGTCAGCCTGTGTTTTCTCCTAAAAATGACTTCTATGAGTTAATCAGTTTAGTTGTGGATTTAACAAAGTGGTGTTTTGATCTACAAGTCATGCTTCATCCACAACCAACTGTATTTTATCCTAAACCCAGAGCCTATGAGGTTTTTAAAAGGGATTTCCCATAAATACTTTAAAACTTTATAAATAGCCATAAGCAATATCTTTGGGGGTAGAAATATAAAACTTGAAACCTTAATGCAATCCTCTCACAAGTAGTTTATGGTTCCTATTAAATTATGCAGCAAGTGGATATTTTTAAATAAATAAGATCTGCAATAAGAGATGCCTGTTTCATTCTTACATACAGAAAGAAAAAGAGATAAGTGTTGTTGTCAAATCCAGGTATGATTGGTCTTCTGTATTAGTTTGGTAAACAACTGATAAAACACATGCTGGCCACACAGGCCATAGGGGAGGAAAAACCTTGTTTAAATAAGTTTCACTGTTTGTATCCTTTTTTTTTTTTTCATATGGTTACTGGAAATAGTTGGTTGTGGGGTTCCAATAAAGCTGCACTACTAGGTTACCATGGGCTAGAGCTGGTGTACTGGCTTCTGGCCTCTAACATATCCCACAGGATACTCTAGATTTGGTGATGGGCACAGTGGTCTTTCACCTGGGGGCATCCCAATACCACATAATAAATTAATGCAAGGGACTGTATTATCTTTTCTATCAATCTCCTGGTCAGGGAAGCCCTGATTGCACAGCTCCATTGGAGCTAGGGGTACACTGGGGCACAGAGCTTCTGCAGAGGAAGAGGACATTTGGCCTCTTGTTGATCCCTGGCATGGATCTGTGAGGCTTCGAGGCTGCTTTCAGGGGCTGTTTCCATATCTGGTGTCAAACATCATGGACTTCCTGCCCCTTTGCTTCACAAACTTCACAAAGAGAACCTTAAACCATTTCCTTTTCTTCTGAATCCTACTCCATGAGTTATGTACTATGACAGGGCAGTCTTTTACAGCACTGGAACACTTACTTTCATTTTTGTTGTTTTTTTGTTTTAAATCCATTATTTTTAGTTGCCATTTTGCTTAATCAGCTTAGTTTAAAGATTACTGTTTGTGGTAGTTACTCTGTATATTAGAAAACTATACTCCCCTACGCTCTCAGTAAAAATGTAGACTACAGGCAATTCCCATAATCTTGATGCTTAAAGCATTTACTGCCTTAAGCTTTTAATTCCAACAGAAATATTTTTAATTTCAGGGCAGAGAAGAACTGCTCTTCTGTTCTGAGACAGTGTGTTGAATAACAACCCTTTTACAGGAGAATAGAGTAGGCAGGTCTTTAATTCATTGAAATACACTAAAAATAGATCATAAAATGTTTGTATTTGTACAGCTAGTTTACTGAAGTTGATAAAACTGTAGAATAAAATCTGATTTACAAAATTCAAATATTCTAATTCTCCTATGCACAGCAAAGGCCTTTCAAAAAGATGGACATTCATAGCTGTGTACTACTGAACGGATGTTTTATAGTGTTTCAGTCATCACATTTCAGTATGTTTTAATTATTTTATGGGTCAGATTGTGACCTCCATAGTTGTTGTTATGAGCAGATACTCCCATAACCAGTCCCATTGAACTGTGTCAGTCACCGGTATAACAGTGGACGCTTCCTAGGCACTCAGGTGATTATGTGTCTTACAATAAGTAGCTGGATGCATAATCACTTTGTAAGACATAGTGCCCCTGAACACTGGAGAAGAGCATCCTGGGAACTGCCCACTAGTACACTTGTTTAACCCTTATAGTCAAAATTATGCACTCAGCACAGGAAAGGATGCGAATGTGATATGTGATGGTGTGAATCTGCTCGATCGCGCCTCCTCCAGGGCTGCTAGTGCTATTGGCAGCGTTAGCAGACCCGTTCTTACGTTATTCCATCTTTTACATCGCAGATATTCAGTATGTTTAGATATATTTATGTAGATTAAACTAAATTTGAATGTTTTTTTTTTCTGAGTACAAATAGTTTGGTTAAGGTAGATTGGCTTACTTTATCAAAAGAGTTTGTTATACATTTACAAAAGTCCATTATTTCTGGTTTAAATCAGATGAGAAAACATTCTACGTATTTCTGAGTCCACAAGTGCTGGTCAAATGAGTATTTATATGAGACTAGAAAAATACCCTAATCAGTTTTGAAGATCAGTTTTAGATTATCATTGCTTTTTTTCTTATTAATTAATGTTTGTATGGAACTTTACATTTTCAAAATGCTTTGTAAGTGCTAAATGTTATGAGTTATTAAATTCTTTGCATTCAGATAATATATTTTAAAATTTAACATGTTGTATGTATTTGTGGAATGATATTGCTTCACTTGTACAGCCAACACCTTTTTATGTTGTTAGTGAGCTATTAGAAGCTGTCTTGTCTATTGTCATCAATTAGGAGTAAAGTTTTTTAATTTTTTAATTGGAAAAATTAGATAAAAGTCACAAATATTTAACCATTAAAATATACATGTTATTCTCTTCATGCTGGACCAGTTTAGAAAGCTCATAGTAGATGTTAATTCAGTCCATCAATGCAAAAAAGGCAGCGGGGGGAACATCCCCATTATTTGCATTGTTCCAGAAGTAATTCCAATTGTTTTAACTGTCTGAAGTATAGTTCAAATACCTCTTAATTAAGGCCTCAAATGAGCAAGTATTTAAGCATATGCTGAACTTTAAATATGTTAAGAATCTTGTTGATATCAGTGCGACTCCTCACATGCTCTAAGTTGGGCATGGTTTTAGGTAACTTGGTGAATCCTTGCCCAAAATACTTGTGCAGAGTTTTCTTATTAGGTAAAGTTTTAAAAAAAAATCACGTTCTCTTTTGGAAATAAATCCTGGAGATCCTCTGGTGATTGTTGAATAAATGACAGTCAGGCCATAGTTCTATCTCATCTCTAAAGCGTATTCCAGGAAATCCAGTGGTATTTGCTGCATGGTAGCATGTAGTCACTATCTGAAGGTGGGAAATTATTTTACGGTTCCTTACTATGCACTTCCATGCTAGATATAAAACAGTTATGTCATCTACCAGACCTCTCTTGGAATGTGAGCAAAACTGCTTTAGTAATCCAAAAGAATGGAGAGACAACGTTTCATTCCCTAGTCCACAATCCAGGAGACGTTTATATTAGAAACTGTAATGTGAGATCCAAATACATACCAGCCTGATATAGAACTCTGACCAACACTTGCCATTCATTCATTATTTATTTATTTATTTATTTACATATTTGCATTGTGGTAGAGTCCAAAGCGCTTAGAATTCTGGTCCTGTTGTGCTAGGTTCTGTACAAGCACATATCTATGATTCAGTCCTTGATCCAGAGAGCTTGGGAAGATGAATACTGGGGAAATGATTTGTCTCCAACAGTTCCCTATGTCAGCAGAGACTATCCGAAACTGTCTAAGTGGGTAAATGGAACTTGCATATCCTTCACCACAAGTTTTAAATATTGACATTTTGAGCTCCAATCTTTTTTCTGCTTGTAACTTGCTTGAAAGTACTTTTTTATTGCTTCTTGAAATTCAAAGACTTTGCAACTGTTAGTTTTGCCTCTGCAAATATTTAGTTAAGGCCTGTGAAGTAATGGAATCTTCATTACTGGAACTATGGCTTTGGAGGCGGGGGTAAAGGCTTGGCAAAGCACTCAGGACAGGTAAAGATGATCTAATAGATCTTTTCGTTTTCTTACTTCACAGGAAAAAAATCAAACTTTTTCATTAATCCGAACTTTCATTAATCTGGATTTAAATCCTCTCTTCTCAGCCAGAGAACAGACATGAGCTGAGATTCTCTTCCCCCAATATATACATTGCATGCATAAGGAATAATGAAAACCTGTTCCTCTTGATTAACAGGTTCATTGCAGATTGTTAAAAAAGAGCTGGGGCTTTACATTTGCCTTTGAGCACCTGATTAGCTTTGTGGGATGCCTGCAGAGAGTCACTGGATCCCAACTGGGATTTTTTGCTGGTTAGCCATGGAAGATGGCCAGTTCGAACATCATTTATTGTCCCTTTTTATAGTTATGAATGATGCAGTAGGCCATACAAATTGCATTGTAACTTGCATTTCTGTTACTTGGTTTTGCAGGGAAGGGGATGAAAGTAGCTGAACGTCCTCAACAGATTTTCAGTGACTTTGTGTTGGGGGGGGGAAGGAGGGAAGAGTATCTACATGCATCCACCTCTTATTTTGTGTAAGAATGTCCTTTACAAAATCTGTCAGGGCTAAAAGGGTTTTGAGGGACACTGCTATGGGACTGACACACTGTGTGGCATTACCCCTTGGAAAAACCCATGAAGATAAATGTAGATCTTATAAGCATTAATTCCTGTGGCTCTTTTCCTACTGGCAAACCCCCTCAGATTCAGGATAAGACACGTATGATGGTATTAGAGATGGAGCCATTGTACCAGGGAGCAAAGTACTTTGTCCTTTGTACCAATCTCCTTGCTTTCTGCAGACGTCTTGAGATCTGTAGGATTTCGCACAGATATTGGGATAGCAGTGGGGCTTAGAGGGCCATGATTTCTGCTCACCCCAGAGATATGAAAACATTGCATGCTGAATAGATGTAAACTTGGGAATTTTGCCCTCCCGCTGAATTTTATGTGGGAGAGCATGATTGTCCTAGTATAAATTACTTGTCATTCTCTATGTAATACGTAGCGGATATATCCAATCAAGGTGTCATGTTGATAAAGTAATCTTTTTCACTTAGAAGCATTATAAAAATATATTGTGCAGAAAGATTGAGTAACAATTTTTAATAATAGTTTACCAGGGTTTACTCTCTGTAGTGCTATATCTCATTTTCATGAGCTGGGAGCTGGTGTCATTAGATGGGAAATTGTGACAATTTGAAAGCCCATTATGTTGGACAACATTAATGAACCTCTCATGTGAGAAGAGGATATTTTGGAATGGTGTTCGTTCAGATAAGGTGTCTACAGGTTTAGGTTGTCTGGTTCATTTATAGAGAAGTCTATTAAGAATGTGTGTTTTCTATTTTCTCCTATCTTGGGAACCACCCAAAACATTGCAGTCTGGTGTGACAATCAGGCTGTGTTGGTGTGGCGGAATCCCCGGGTTACATCCTGAGACTGTGGGACTGCTGTGCCCCTTTAACTTTCCAACCTAGGCTGTCTCTCACAATACTTTGCTAGTGACAAGCACCAAATCCCTCCAGGCGCTATTATCACTCAGCTCAACCACATGTAGAGCCATACACCCAGCAAGATTGCATGAATGCTCCCAGAGCCACTCATGAATCACACAGAGAAAGGCATCAGGCAAATCCCCCCATCTCCCAGCCTTGTACCTCAGGAATATACCGTTTTGCAGTGCTCAAGACCCTTTCTTGAACAATGCAAGTTTATTAATTGGTTCACTACTTCATCAATGGAAAGTGGATATACACCAGCCTTTGTAAACCTGAGCAGTTTTACCAAGCACTTCAGGCAAACTCACTGGTAAAGATAAACAGTAAAATAAGTTAGATTTTAAGTTCTGTTTTATACCCTTAGTCCAAATGCTTGGAGAACACAAGTCCAGGCATGTCTGGTGGGCATTGCTGAGTCACCAGGCGAGGTTGAGCAATTCCCCTGGTGTGGCCTTGTGCAAGTGAGTCATTGAATTGTAGCACCCTTGCTTGATGTTTGTTCGACACGCACCTGGGCGTTGGTTATCTCCCTGATTATTGACTTTGGGGAGCTAGTATCTGGGTGCTTCCCAAACCCACAGCATTTTTTAGTGACAGTCATACAACACAATTCTCATAACTTCATATGCATTAGTGATGTACATATTTAGCTAGAAACAATGGCTTTCAGCAGATCAAACCTTTCCCCTGATACCTTACTTGATACATGATACCATGTTTTATATGCAATATCACAATTATATACAAATGATGAATATGGGGGCTAGAGGGCTCTTCCCTGGGGTGTAGAGTGTCACAGTTGGCATAACTAAATTGGCAAGGGTCAGTCATTTTTATGTGTCTCAGAGTGATCTACCACAACATCAAGGAGAAGACTGTAGCACAGTGTTTCCCAAACTGTGTTCCGTGGAACACTGGTGTTCCACACGATGTGAATAGGTGTTCCGTGAAAGAATCATAATTAGAAAAAAGGGTCTTTAAATTTTTTTTAATTTTAAATTTGGCATATTTGAAGTGTAGTTTACAACTCTTTTTGAATGACTATAATTTAACGTAAAACTCTTTTTCCGGTTATTGATAGATCTCGTATTGAATATCCTGGCGTAAAGAGAACGTGGCACGCAAGCATGTTGACGTCTACCCCTTTCGGGCACGTTTCAGTTAGTGACGTCGTACCCCTTCCGCTCGCGGCTGCACACACCATTTTCTTTACGCCATGTTGAATATAACATATTCACTCAACACGTTCAAACCTGTGGGTCTTTACCGTCTGTGCGATAAGCACAACTAAACTAGCTTCGCTCGAAACAGTATAAATATTTGTGACAAACAAAATTTGACAAAAATCAGTATTTCTAAATATTGTTACTAAACCTAATTGATTTACCTAAGTTCCTTCTTTTAGCCATTGATTTGTGGCTAAAAGAAGGAACTTTGAAACGAAAAGCATGTTCTTCTGGTACTCCAACTGTGGCCGAAATAAACGAGTAAAATATTGTGACACTTCAAAGTGAGGATGAACAATTGCAGTCTTTTGTTGCTGAAAAATCTGTTAGTACTAGTGAGTTATCCAAGATGAAAGACTTTCCACCGAAGTATATCAAAAAACAAGAAGAAGCAGGTGTTAAAAGACCGAAACGAAAGTATGATGAAAGTTATTTGTCTTTTGGTTTTACGTGTGTTGGAATTAAAGATGTTCCTGATGTGCAGTGCGTCGTGTGCAACAAAATACTAGCAAACAGTTCATTGGCTCCTGCTAAACTTCGTAGGCATTTGGAAACCAAGCATGCTGAATACAAAGACAAAGATATAAGTTTTTTCAAGAAGAAGTGTGACTCACTTGGAAATTATAAACTTTTGATGATTAAAATTGCTAAAACAGACAACAAAAGTGCAACAGAGGCATCTTATTGAGTAAGTTACTGTATTGCGCTTGCCGGAGAAGCTCACACTATTGGAGAAACGCTTATCAAGCCTTGCATGAAAGATATTGTAACGTGCATGTTAAGCAAGCAGTCTGGTAAAAAAAAATTGATGCTGTATAATTGTCAAATAATACTGTTGCACGTCGTATTAAAGATCTTGCCGATGACATAGAAAAAGAGCTAGTCTGCCGACTGAAAATTTGCCATGAGTATTCATTGCAACTAGATGAGTCCACTGACGTTTCAGGCCTTGCTGTGCTACTAGTATTTGTCCGATATAAATTTAATAATACTATTGAAGAGGCTGCTCTTATGTGACTCTCTGCAAAGCAACACAACTGGAGAAGAAATATTCAACTGCATCAACAATTTTATCAGAAAGCATGAAATTAGTTGGGGAAAATGTATTGATGTATGTACTGATGGTGCTTGGGCAATGATCGGGAAGATGAAGGGAGCTGTAACACGAATCATAAGCGGGGCACCAGAAAGCGCTAAGAGCCATTGTGTTCTACACAGACAAGCACGGCATTTAAAAAAATACCAGCATATCTGAAAATTGTGCTCGATGAAGCAGTACAAATTATCAATTTTGTCAAATCTCGACCACTTCAATCCAGGTCATTTAAAATTTTGTGTGAGGAAATGGATAGTCAGCACAAAGCGATTCTTTTACATACAGAAGTGAGGTGGCTATCCAGAGGAAAAGTGCTTGTGAGGCTTTTTGAGCTTCGTTGTGAACTACTGGTATTCTTCACTTCAGATAATTCAGGACGAAAATTTAATGACTGTCTGACAAATTCTTCATGGCTAATGAGACTTGCGTATCTTGCAGATATTTTTGCAAAATTAAATTAATTAATCTGTCGCTGCAAGGAAAGAATGTGACCATTTTTACTACAATGGATAAAATTTTGTTGTCAAAAAAGAAACTGGAATTCTGGACATCTTCTGTCGAACAGAATAACTTCGACTGCTTCCCTACAGTACATGAATTTCTGACTGAAATAAATTCTACAGTCCATAAAGAAGTTTCCAGCACCATTTTACAGCACTTACGTGACTTGCAGGCCTCTTTATTAGAATATTTTCCTACAACTACTGATGATAATGCTTGGGTTCGAAATCTGTTTGTAATTACAGCCAAATCAGTCGGCTTTACTACGCACGATTATGAAAGCCCAATTGACTTAATTTCTGACTCTGATTTGAAACAAAAGTTTAAGGATCTTCCGCTGAATAATTTTTGGAGCAGCCTAATAGAAGAGTACCTTAATGTGGCTAAAGGTGCAGTTCGAGTGCTCCTTCCTTTTGCTATAACTTATTTGTGTGAGACGGGATTTTCGTATTATACTGCAACAAAAACCAAATATAGGAATACACTTGATGCTGCGCCTGACATGAGGATTCAACTTTCCAGCATTATGCCTAATATTAAGCAAATTTGTGATAGAAAAACGCAGAAACACCAATCCCATTAAATCCAAATTTGGATTTCTGTTTATAAAAATAGATTTTCCTAGTAAAAATTTAATTTGTTTGGTGTTTATGTATATATAAAAACAGGTTTTTTAAAGTAGAACACTGTTTTAAATTTTGACTCTTGAACTTGATTTTTGTACTACTTTATACGCGCTTTCCAGTTAGAAATTGTTAGTTCAAGTTACTTTAAATTTGTATTTTTTGCTTTGTTTTATAAAATAAAATTATTTGAGCATAAATAATGCAATTTTTTATTTGAAAACCAAACGACTACAAAATAATATTATAAGTGTTCCGTAATAGGCTAAAAAGTGTTCCGTGGCCAAAAAAGTTTGGGAAACGCTGTTGTAGCAGATCAGAGTGTCCAACTGAATCTACTTCTGTGGGACTGGAGTCTATATCCTCATGCACTCCAGGAGATTTGTCAAAGGCTGTAATGTCCAACTGCTGAAGTATTACCATCTCCTGACCATGAAAGTGGTTTCTTAATCATGATCTCCTAAACCAGGACCCTATGAATGTGTTAATGGCCTGGACGTTGATTGGTTTCAATACCGAAGAAGATTGCTGGGGGCTTGTCTACCCTTGGAACAGTACTGTGGCACAGCTGTGGCGCTTCGGCTGTGCCACTGTAGTGCTTCAGGTTTCAGAGTAGCAGCCGTGTTAGTCTGTATCCGCAAAAAGAACAGGAGTACTTGTGGCACCTTAGAGACTAACAAAATTTATTAGAGCATAAGCTCTCTGTATGTGTGTGTGTATATATATCTCCTCAATATGTTTCACTCTATATGCATCCGAAGAAGTAGGTTGTAGCTCACGAAAGCTTATGCTCTAATAAATTTATTAGTCTCTAAGGTGCCACAAGTACTCCTGTTCTTTTTGTAGTGCTTCAGTGTAGATACTACCTACGCTCCTGGGAGCAGGGTGCTTCTGTTGACATAGCGCTATCTGCACCGGGGGCTAGGTTAATATAGCTACGTCTCTCAGGGGTGTGGATTTTTCATGCCCGGGAGAGATGTAGCCAGGGCCGACGAGAGGGGGGGAAGCCAGTACAAATTACCGGGGCCCCGTGGTCCGGAAGGGGGCCAAGGGCCCGGATTCCTCCCCCTCATTGTCCCTGTTTAGCTGGTCTGCCCTTGCTGGGGGGCCTGAAAAAATTCTGGAAGGGGGCCCCGCCCTTACTGGTGGGCCCGAAACATTTTTTTCACCGGGGTCCGAACCCGCTCTCGGCGACCCTGGATGTAGCTATGCTGATTTAAGTTCCCAGTGTAGGCCAGCCATTTGTTGGGAAGAGTAGGAAGAAGTCTGCATCCAATACTTTCTCCAAGATGTGGGATATATTCTTTCAGTGTTGGGCGAGAGAAGAAGATTGACATTTTCTCCTGCTCCCTTAAACATATCCTTGAGTGATACTTGCAAAGTGAATTATCTATACACTTTGGCAGTTTCTCAGTTTTTCGTATCTAGCTTAGAGATATTGGATCTCATTCTTTCACAAATCAATGATTATATTCAGTAAAACACCAGCAAACTATTCCACAGTGGCGCCTTTTGTAAGTTTTCTATGTGGTTATGGATTCCATATTTGAACATAAGGGAAAATTTCCCCTTCAAGAATCTCACTTTCAAAGATGTGTGTTTAGTTGCTGGGACTTTGGCTTGAGTTTCGTCCTTTATACCACCTCCCTGTCTTCAGATTTTTTCTGGGTCAAACAATATTTCATCCTCCCCCCTCCCCCCGAGTTTATTCCAAAGGGCAATAGACTTTTTCGTATTAATTAAACAATTGTTCTACTGACCCTAGGCCTAGTGCCTTCTCCCTCACAGGGGGAAACATTTTCTGTTCTGTACATAATGTGACTGATTAAATTTTACCCCCTCATGCACAACCAGTAAGAGAACCTGTGCTGCTTTTCATCTTCTTCCAACAAGAGAAAACAGCATGCAGTGCTTCCAGTGCCTGATAAATAAAGGATTGCATCCAGTTGGTTTAAGACTACCGAAAAGTTGCATCTGCATCCTGACAAATGTTACTCCTTGTATATAGCAGCATGTCAACCTTGTGCTTGGAGGGATGAGGCACTGGCCTCCCTGATCTGTAAAGTAACCACCTGGTCCTCCCCCTACACATTTATTTGCTATTGTCAGTTGGACCTGTAGTTGACTGAATTCAGAAGAACTGTCATGCAAGCTACACTGAAGCTGCTTTTCTAGAGCATTTATTAATAGTCATGCTTCTGATAGTCAATGCTTTCAGCCGACCACATGGGAGGAAAGGGCCATGTGACAAGGGAGACTCACAGATTATCCAGTTTATTGTGGTTCTCTTCTAGCCTGCATTCTCTGCCATATACCCTGAAGCAATGTTGCTTAGAATAGCTATTTTTTTTCTTCTCTTTACTTATTCTGTAGCCTATTTCTTGAGTTGGAAGTTTCTCTGAAGAGCAGGACTGGGGGAGTTGGTTGACAGATCTTGTCTTCCATTTTCTGTTTGGTGGAGCTATAATGCTGATAATCAGGGTTATTGCCGTGTAGGATGAAATAACAGAGATAAATGACAAACCAAATTTCCTGGTATCACCCTTTCATTATTCTGTATTATAATGTATTCAATTTTACTTTTGTTTAACCATTAGCTTTAAAGATACAAAGTATATTTAATACACAAATGCCTGGTTGGTCTAAAAATATTTCTTTTATTCTTAACTTGGATGAAAAGAAACTAATAATATCTCTTCATTTTAAAGTATTATACAGTGTTGTAAGCGACTGCCATTTAGAAAAGAACTAATACAGCTCTTCAGATCAGAACGTCAATAAAGCACTCAAATATTTATTATTTGTAATCAAATTTTGCAGCATTTTTAATCATATGCCTGCTGTGCACTAATTTCTCAATGCTCCTATTTATAAATAAGTACCTATTATTATTAACAAGAATCTTCATTAGAGAGTTCCCCAAACAATTGGTGAGTGCCATCAACAATCTGTTGCCATCAAGTGTTGTTAAGAATAATTAAGAGAATTATGGAGCTCTAATGGGACGTTTAAAGGAAAGTCTTGTCTTCAAATGGAAGAAAAATTGAGGGTTAGGGAAACAATTTTGAAACTATAATATTTTAACTACTTCCCAACTGGAATTTTATTGCCACTGTCATGCTTCCATGTTCCATTGAGAAAAATGCAATTGTTGGAAGGTACTTGGTTAGCACAGATGACCAGGCATATACTAGATAGGTTCAGTAACAGGTAGAAAGTTTTGTCAAATAGCTGAAAATCATAGTTCTTTAGTCACACAACTTCAGCTCTCAAAACAAATTTGAAATGTCCTCAAGATTTTTCATATAAAATCACAAACAACAAAGGGGTTGTATCTCTTCCTGCCTTGTGACCCTGGGTGCTGCTGTGATGTGAAGCTTTTTCTCATAGCCCTGACACCAGGGTTCTGCTCACAGTACAATGTCCTCACCCTGGCTTCCTGGTTACTTCTTGCAGAATGACACCAACAGCTATTCCAGTCCCGAGGCTCCCCCAAACCATTTCCCTGCAGTTTCCAGTCCCTCTCACTGGACCCTCACACAAGTTAAGTTTGCTGCCTCCAAAGAGACAAAGTGCACACACTAGCTTGGTAGTTTAGCTGAGGATATTACTCAGGCAACCTTAAGTCTGCACCCATAGTGCCACCACAATTTACAACAATTAAACTGCTAGACCTTACTCTTAATTGTAATGACCTTCTGTGGGGACAGAGAGATGGTTATTGAGTGAATATTAATATGGAGATATACTATCTCATAGAACTGGAAGGGACCCTGAAAGGTCATCGAGTCCAGCCCCCTGTCTTCACTAGCAGGACCAAGTACTGATTTTTGCCCCAGATCCCTAAGTGGCCCCCTCAAGGATTGAACTCAAACCACTGAGCTATCCCTCCCCCCAAATTAATATATGGAGATATATTAGCTGCATCACCATAATAGAAAAGCTCAGAACATTCAAAAGGAAAGTGTATCTTTATTTCCAATTTCAAGGAATTTTAATTTGTGTGTGTTTTCAGAAAAACACAATGTTCTCCTGGGCATTTTGGCTGAAGTAAGTGGTGGATAGATTCTTTCAGCCTTAACTCCTGATTAGTGAAGTGTTTAGCTTGCCTGGGAATTTCTTTTAGTTTGTATAAAAGATTTCAGAATTACTCAGGGAGAGAAATCCTGGGAGACTTCTTGAAAGTTGCATAGAGATTCTGAGCCTTGGATCTTGTAAGGCATTCAGCAACGTATCCCATTTTTTTCTCTCAGACAGCCTCTTTCCTTTGTATATGACTTCTTCCCTCCTGCTCCCCATATAGGACCACATATCCCCCATGTGGCTTTCCCTCCTCTGTTCTTTTCAGACCACATCCACCTATACCCCAAGTGGTATCTCCTGCCAGTCATTCTCTCCATGTTGCCTATGCATGCTCATAAATTGCCTCTGGGGCTACGTGCCTTTTGCAAAGCATGCATAAAATGATACTTATATATTATTCCAACATCAGACTGTTCATGTACTATCAAACTGATTAGTATTGTATGCTTCTATCCTGTATATTCTAAACACTTCAAAATATAGATGTGTATTTGCTTAAAATATACATGTTGTTACTTTTAAGCATCTGTGGATTTGTAGTCTCATAATCATACCTTTTTAAATGATGATGTTCGTCCATCGTTAGCGATGAAGACCTCAACAACTCATTCTTTCGATGACCGGGCTCTGTGCGTCCGAAGATGACTGATCAGTCCGATTCGGGCGTGGAACGTCCTGTCACATGTCGGGCAGACATGTAATGGCACTGTCGATGATGTACAAGCAGCTCTGGACTTGCGCAGCTCACGCTTTTTTTCAGCCTCAGCAATACGCCTCGCCTCAGAGGTATTACTGCCTGTGTGAATGAGGCTGTGCCATGCTGGACGGTTCAGTGCGAAGGTTTCCCATGTGGCGGTGTTGATCTCGAAGGACTTCAGAGATCTTCTGCATGTCCTTAAACCGCTTCTTTTGTCCTCCATGGGAGCGCTTTCCCTGAGTGAGTTCTCCGTAGAAGAGCTGTTTAGGAATGCGTTCGTCTGACATTCTCACGACATGTCCGGCCCACCTGGTCTGGGCTCTCATCAGCAGTGTGTGAACTGACGGCAGACTGGCTCTAGTAAGGACATCAGTATCGGGCACTTTGTCCTGCCATCTGATTTTTAGAAGCTTTCGCAGACAGGAAATGTGGAAGTGATTGAGCCTTCGTGCATGACTCCGATAGACAGTCCTCGTCTCGCAGGCGTACAGCAGAGTTGGAAGCACCATTGCTCGGTAGACCTTCAGCTTCGCTGGTAGGCTGATCCCTCGACGTTCCCAACGTTGGAGCGCAATCGGCCAAATGCAGAGCTGGCTTTAGCAATTCTGCAGTTTACTTCATCATTGATTGACACTGCTCGGGAAAGGGTACTGCCCAGGTACGTGAAGTAGTCCACTGTCTGAAGTCTCTGTCCATTTACAGTGATGGACGGTTCTGAGTACGGAGCGGGGGGAGCTGGCTGGTGCATGACCTCAGTCTTCTTGATGTTAATGGTGAGACCGAAGTTGTTGCATGCAGTTGAAAACTTGTCCATACTGGCTTGCATTTCTGGCTCTGTACTAGCATTCAGAGCACAATCATCGGCAAAGAGAAAGACTCGAAGTACAGTTTCCTTCACCTTGGTGATGGCACACAGTCGCCTCAGATTGAATAGTTTCCCGTCAGTTCTATACTTCAGGCCTACTCCTTCAGTGCAGTGTTGAAAGGCATCAGTCAAAGTGGCAGAGAATATCATGCTGAACAAAGTGGGTGCTAAAACACACCCTTGCTTGACACCTTTGGTGACTGGGAAGGCCTTGGATGTTTCACCGTCATCCAGGACACGAGCCATCATACCGTGATGAAATTGACGTATCATTCATATAAATGTGTCTGAACTGCCAAATTTCGACATGATCCTCCACAGGCCCTGGTGACTGACCAGAGTCAAATGCTTTCGTGAGGTCCACAAAAGTTGTGTAGATTTCACGATTCTGCTCTTGACATTTCTCCTGTAGCTGACGCACAGCGAAGATCATGTCAATAGTCCCACGTCCCTTGCGAAAGCCACACTGTGATTCTGGCAGTAAGCCCTTCTCCAGGTGAGTGATCAATCGGTTCAACAGAACCCGTGCAAGAACTTTCCCCACTGTAGAAAGCAGCGAGATTCCACGGTGATTGTCACATAGCTGGCGATTGCCCTTCCTCTTATAGAGGTGCAAGATGGACGCGTCTCTAAATTCTTGTGGAATGGTTCCCTGCTTCCAGAAGGACTGAAACAGCTCAGTGAGTTTCCGTAGCAGCACGGGTCCACCGACTTTGTACAACTCTGCTGATATGGCATCTGACCCTGGGGCTTTGCCACTTGACAGCTGATTGATAGCTTTCTTCACTTCGTCCTCTTCTGGTGGAGCATCCATGGAGTCATTGACTGCAACCTGGGGCATCTTGTCAGTGGCCTCATCATTGATGACTGAGGGGCGATTGAGAATTGCTTCAAAGTATTCAGCCCATCTCTGGAGAATCTGCGTCTTCTCTGTAAGGAGCACAGTACCATCAGAGTTCAGGAGGGGAAAGCTCCCAGAAGACTGTGGACCATAGAGTGTGTTGAGGGCTTCATAAAACTGCTTATAGTCGTTCCTCTCCGCATATGCCTGTATTTCATCTGCTTTGGCGCTCAGCCACAAGTCCCGCGTTTTGCGCAGTCGGTTCTGTACTGTTCTGCGAGCGTTGATAAAGGTGGTCGTCTTTGCCGCTGAGGATGGATCGTTTTGATATGCACAATGCAGGCGGTGCTTCTCAGCAAGTAAGGCCTGGATTTCTGCATCATTTTCGTCAAACCAGTCTTGCCGCCTGCATGTGGAAGGCCCCAGTACCTTCGATGCAGCTGTATGGACAGTGTTGCGGAATTGCTCCCAGTCTTTCTCAGCGTCATCCTAAATACGAAGATCAGCAAGCTCATTCTCTAGGTCTTCCGCTAGATTTTCAGTGATGCGGCTGTTCTTCAGCTTCGACACGTTGATCCTTTTCAGAGCCTTACAGCCTTGTGGTCGTCTCTTCGGCATGATACGGAGCTTCATTTTGGATACTATGAGCCTATGATCCATCCAACAGTCAGCGCCACACATAGCTTTTGTAACCCTGACATCTTGTCTGTCCCTTCTCCTGATGATGACATAGTCGATCAAATGCCAGTGCTTGGAACGGGGATGCATCCACGAAGTCCTGTTACGGGTAGGAAGGCGGAAGACCGTATTGCTGATCAGAAGGTCATGTGCTGCACAAGTTTTCAGCAGTAACAGGCCATTGCTGTTACACTTTCCCACTCCATTTTTCCCGATGACTCCTTCCCAGGCTGCGGCATCGCATCCGACTCTTGCATTAAAATCGCCAAGCAGAATCAGCTTGTCTGTGTGGTGCACTGACGATAGCAGAGTATCTAGTTATTCGTAGAATTTATCCTTCACATCCTCTGGGTTGGTCATTGTAGGAGCATATGTGCT
The DNA here is from genome assembly GCF_002925995.2 of Terrapene triunguis. Taxonomy (NCBI): domain Eukaryota; kingdom Metazoa; phylum Chordata; order Testudines; family Emydidae; genus Terrapene; species Terrapene triunguis. The sequence goes on along the minus strand of NW_020664420.1, from coordinate 66,162,068 downwards.
GATCAAAGTAGCTTGTTTTCCTTTTTGAAGTGGAAGCTGCATTGTCATGAGCCGGTCATTCATACCCTTGGGGGAACTGGCAAGTTTCCGAACAAGATGATTCTTGATGGCGAAGCCAACTCCAGATTCGCGACGCTCATCACTGCTGCGGCCACTCCAGAAGAATGTATAGCCACCGCCTGACTCGGACAGCTGTCCTTCATTAGCAAGGCGAGTTTCGCTAAGGGCTGCAATGTCAATGTTGTAGTGTGCGAGCTCTCTAGCAACAAGTGCTGTTCTTCTCTCCGGTCTGTCTGCCGTGATGTTGTCCAGTAACGTGTGCACATTCCATGTGCCAATAGTGATCGGTGTTACTCTAAATTTTGTTTTTATTTTTGTTCGACCGCTTTTATGGGATCCCCACCAGCCATGGTATGCTGGCCAGGGTGAAGCAGGCAATGTTTAGGGCACCTTTTCTAGCCCCCTCCTCATTCTACGGAGGTGAGCAGTGCAATCCTGAATAGGGCTGCTCAGTCGCTCAAGAAGATGCCGAGCTCCACTGCTGCTTCGGTCAGTGAGGAACGACCATTATGCCTGAGCCGCCTATGTGCAGGTCCGCGGCTACAGCTCCCAGTGTATCCACACCTGCTGCTTCGTCGCTCGCCCATCGCCACAGGACTTGATATGATGTAATATGATATGATGTCGAGATTTGCGCGTGAATTGGATTAAAGTGAGGGAGAGTTGCACGACGTCAGCCTCACTCTCTCTTCCCAGTTCCTATCTGTATCCAGTGGCAGGACAGAAGTCGAGATGGCTGGAGATAGGGCAGGGCGCAGTGGATGACCAGGACGCCTACGTGTCTTGTCGTGTATGGGGTTTATGGGGTTGTCAGGGAGGGGTAGTACCTCTGATGGGGGAGCAGTCGTACTCCTATGAGTAGCTCATCCACTTTGGTCCCCACTTGACACCCAGCTCTCACCTGTGGCTCCAAGTAGCTGTCAGCATGCGACAGCGGCCACACCCCAGAGACCGTCTCGACTGGCGGGCTAAACCAGGTGAGGGTAGCCGATGAGTATGAGACTCTCTGAGTTAGGGCCTGTCTACCCATTGCATACGAAGGCTGGATCCGGCTGACTGAGGCAACCTGGTTCAACCTTTTAAATACTTCCATAATGAAAGGTATGTCTGTTTATTCTGAAGAGTGAAATTTAATGTTTGTGTGTGATCTATTTAAGGGATAGGAACCAAAAATAGAAAAAATTTGAAAAATGAGTAACAAGAAGAGTAAAGAATTTCAACATGGTAGGTAAATCAACGAACTTACAAACAATGGTCTGATACCTCTGACAATTCATGATTTATTCATATATATTACTTCATCTATTGCCTGTTTCACAATCAGAAAATCATACCATAGTTTATTGCCAAATTCTCTGGTGTAAATATGCAAAACTTCATTTAACTCTATGGTCCTACACTCATTTTACACTAGCAGAGACTTTGGCCTTATTCCTGTGTAATAGGATGGTTTGTTTCTTTAAGGGCTGTAGGGGCTGGAACCAGCCAGCCTTGTTCTGAGGCAGAACCCCTTTAAGAACCAGTGTTTAAGAATGATAAGTTACAGGTCGTATTTATCAGCCCCAGCAAGAAAGGGGTCAGGATTGAGTCTCCTGACTGCTTGCTTCCTGGGGAGTATCTAAAGGAGTGCTCCCAGCTCAGCAAGGGGAGCTGGAAACAGGTGAGATCTACAGGGAGGCTCTCGTGTAACAGTGAGCAAATGAGTGCTGCAGGGAGTAGGAAGGCTTCTGCAGGGTCAAGTGAAAGAACCCAGTTCATATGTGACTCAGGATAGCCTGCAGAGTATAATCCTACAGGCTAGAAAAGAGAAGGCAGCAGAAAGGCTCATGTTGACTTCCAGAGAGAGGGCCTGTGGAGTTAAAGAGCTGCAGGGAGTGAGAAGGATAGGATAGAGATGCTGAGCTAGTGTTAAACAGCTTTATTTTGAAGAAATAAAACTTTGAAGCCCCGAAGAAAGGGGACTTGAAATCCAGAGGATGGAGAGTGTTCTTTGGTACTGGGACTGGTGAGTTAGTCCACATTCCCTACTAGTAAAATTAGTTAATTCTCTTTCTCTGGAACTTAGTTTCCAGTGTGTAACCAATGAATTCCTTGCTGTGGTAAGCATTTGGTCAGTAAAACTTTTGCCTTTTAAAATACCTCTTATCATGTTTCTCCCAGTCCTAATAGATTCCTGGACACCTTCATTTTTACCATGCATTAATTATTTTAAACTACTTCTTAGAGGCTATGACAAACAAAAGAGGTCACATAATTAAATCTATTTTAAAGTTACATAGCAGTGCTCCTTTACTGAAAGTTTGCCTATGATGTTTGCTTTAAAGAATTGTTGCTGATCATTAAAATTAGGGCTGTCAAGCAATTAAAAAAATTAATCGCGATTAATCACACTGCTAAAAATAATAGAATACCATTTATTTCAATATTTTTGGATGTTTTCTACATTTTCAAATATATTGATTTCAATTACAACACAGTCCCTCTAAGACTATTACAAGTTTTATGATGATAATGACTTACTTCAAACACCTGACAGACCCTTGAAGCTCTATGAAATATTCAAACCTGTTTTTTTTTTTCAATTGAGGGTGGAAGCTCCCACACCTTTAGAGAGTCTTCCAGTAAAAGCAAGCAAGTTAAGATAAAACAAGTAGAAGAACAAATGACTTTTTAAAAGATTGCTTCATACATAATCAAGAAGCAATAAAGGGAACAAGTTTTTGCCCACAGTCCCACAGCAAGTTTGAGAAAGCCAGAGGTGAGCTCAGATCTTCTGAATCCCAGTCCAGTCCTGTAACCAGAAGACAATCCTTCTCTTCTTTTCCCTTTGGCCATCTCTCATTCTTTATAGTCCATGGAGGGATGCGTTCTGTGTCTGTGTTTTCAGTCAAACTTGTCATGGGACTCCATGACCTGGAGATGCTCTTTTTGGGTGGGGTATGGATGATTACTATTTAGGAACTGTTGCTTAAGTGTCCTTTATTGAACTGTGATGTTCTGATTACAGATCTAGGACCCTGTCGTAGCATGGCCCATAGGAGCCAGTTTGTCAGCAGAACATACAGGAAATGGCTTTATTGGTGCCAGGAAGAGTTTGTTTACATCTCCCTGCTGGTGGACTTCCTCCTACTCAGTGCTCTCCACCAGTGTATGTAGGGAGTCTCTGCCCTGGTCTTCCTGACCGCAAAGACCAGGATTTTGGTGCTCTTGAGCACGTGCATTCACTCCTATTTGTTCACTGATTTAGGAGCAGCCACAATCTTGACTTAATTTTAGCTCTTAATTTTGTTACTTTTGTTTACATATTTTCAATGTCAGTAATGCAAATAGCAGCTCTGTTTTACTAAAATAAATATTGATGGAGATCATGGCCTTTAACTCCTCTTTGTAGTCACAAGGGGAAAAAAATCCTCCAAATAAAATCTTTATTGATGTACTGGACCACAGGTACTCTTAGAAGCAGGTAAAGCTACTGCTGAATGGGTGTGCTAGGGAAGCAGACAATGAATGGCAGAGGATATGTGTTATATGTTTGTTCTTTAATTTATAAAATGTTACCAAAACTGAAGGGACATGGGTGGGTGAGTGTGTAAAAACAAACAAAACCTTTAAAAAACATTATTTCTATCATTTTAATTGTATTATAATTAATAGAAACAGATGATTTTCCCCAAAACAAACTGATTGCTGACCTACTAACTTTACCCCCTCAGGCAACAGCCTGGGAGATTTCTTGCATATTTTGTTAAAGGTCAGCAAACTCTGGGTCTTGGACTAGCCATGGAAAGAAATTCCAGAGTTGAAAAATCTTCCACTGAGGAACACTTCCCCCAGCCCCATGATATTTAAAGCTGTGGATTATTAGTTGAAGCACCACAGCTGGTCTCAAAGGCTGTTGTAGTACATTTGGCAATACTTCTCATATCCAGGACTCAGACTGAATAGGACTTTAGATTGCAGTCAACATCTTGAATTTCAGTCAGAAACTAATAATGAGACAGTGCAAATCTTGGAGAGCTGAGGTGATGTGTTGCCTGTGGCTAGCCTCACTTCAGAGATGCAGCTGCATTTTACCTCCGCTGTACTCTCCCAGTGGTCTTCATGGGAAACCCTGTGGAGAGCATGTTATAGCAATCCAATATGTGTCACAAAAGGTAGAACTGAGAGATGAAGATCTGGGGGCGGGGCAAATTTGGCTACTAACTCTTTCTGAGATGCCCAAAACAAGCAGAGGTCCAAAAATACTCTGAAGTTGCAAACCCCTTAGGGAAAAAATTAATAAAATCCCCTCAATAGTTGGAGTAGAAATCCACAAACCTTCCCTCCACGTTATAATTTCAGATAAATGCCAGCCACGTATTTCTTATACCTACTGACTGAAGATTTTAATCTAGTAGGTTGAAAAATTCAACCCTTCCATTTTTTAAAAAATAGCTTGTAAGCCCTTCTGAAAACAGGATTGAACATATATTTGTGACTAACTGAAAACATAAAGGACAATAGACTTACATAAATGGAAAGCATGTGTATAGGTTGAAAAAGAGAGAGAAACTAGGAGAGATTATTAGTCTACCCATTCTATGCATTTGAACATCATGTTGCCTTAACTAGGAACTTATCCAAGGCCCACTGAAATCAATGGAGACTTCAGTGGACTTTGGATCAGACCCCTGAGGAGCATGTACTGTGATCATCATAAATTCAATGTGACTTCTGTATGAGAGATAATGAACAGCCTCATCATTCACAGCATGATCATTTGCAGGCTCCTCATCACTGATTAACTGATAAAATTTTTTTAGAAATATGACTGTTACCACATTCTAAAATGTGATTATGGAGTCTCACTTGTTACTGTTCAAGGGATGTATGTGTCTATTGGTGACTGGTTAATAGAATTATTCATAGCAGATGCCGTCAAAGACGGTGCTGTGGCAAGCACTTTTTACTCTTAGGCTCTGTTAAAGTAACAGAAAATAAAAGGAATTGCTTTTTCCTTCCACATTTATAGATTGAATGTATGAAGCAGTTCACGTCTGAGGTCAAAACATGCAGATTAATTAGCCGTAGTATGTGTTTTGACAGTAACAAAATTCAGAAGACAGAGCCAGCTCAAGGCTATAATATGATGTCACACATATAATACTACTGGATGGTATAAAAAGCTGTTAATGTGGTATAGCTAGATATTCATAATATCTCAGTAAATTATAAGCCTACAGCATCTGTTTCTTTGATGTCATTCTCAGCATTTTAGTCAGTCAGATTCTCAAGTCCCATATGGTATTCTCTGTGTGTATACCATAGAGCATTTTCAAATATTAATAATGCAAACCTGTCTACCACTAAGAAATGGAAGATATTGCCAAGCTTGTGAAAAGGGATTTTGCAGAAAGACACAAGAAAAGCCTTCCTTTTCTAACCAACTGTGTACAAAGAATAATTGGAGTAGCTGCTCATTGAGCCTGGGATCAAAACAAAATCCTCTCCCCTCTTATTCTGGATATGAGAAGGATATTAAAAAAATATTTTGAAGCCTTTTCAAATGGTCAGTTAGTATGATTATATCAATTGATTTAGAAAATCAAATTTTGATTCTAATTAGAAAATAGGGAAATAGAAATCTGAGTGTTTGCATACACCACTAAAGTTAACAGCCAGTCAGTGTTTCTGTTATTAATATGGGCTAAGCAACATTTTGGCTTAACTCTGATAAAAATAAACACCAAGACATGAATATAGTGTAAAGGTTTGGTTTTAACTCAGAAATCTGAGGGCATTCTGAATGACAGCTGATGAGTAAGGGGTGAATTCCACATATAGGGCTTGCACAAGGTATACCGAAGTGACTAAATTAGGTAGTGGAAAATTCTTCTCATTGTCAGGGCCGGCTCCAGGCACCAGGCACCCAAGCTGGTGCTTGGGGCGGCACCTGGAGGGGGGCGGCGGGGCGCTCCGGCCGCGGGGGAGAGCGGGGCCACAGCAGGGCTCGCCGCCCTCCCCCGGGTGCTCTGGCCGCCCTCCCCCCGGCCGCCGGGGGGAGAGCGGCGAGCCCCTACTGGGGCTCGCCGCCCTGCGCTCTGGCCACTGGCGGGGAGAGCCGAGCCCCAGCCTGGGCTCGCTGCCCTGCCCCTGGTGCTCTGGCCGCCAGAGGGGGAGAGCCGAGCCCCAGCCGGGGCTCGCCACCCTCCCCCCAGGGCTCCGGCCGCCCTCTCCCCCGGCGCCCTGCCCCCGGCGCTCTGGCCGCCGGGGGGGGGGGG